>NW_022589859.1:0-59795 GCF_004348235.1 Phoca vitulina
GTTAACCTCGCCTTCCAATTATGCAAAACGTTCAGGCACAGCAGCCCCTTATTACTGGGGCCCCGTCTTCGGCTGACATTTGCTGGTGTGTATCTTGGCCTTGACTGACAAAGGCAGTGACTTCTCACGTCGGCCTCATTTTCTTGTGCAAATGACTCCATGACCAGATGGGTGTCTGGGGGGCCCAGGAGCTCTGGAGGCTGCAGAGCAGGCAAAGAAACATTATTTTAAAAAAATGTCAAGACTGATGAAACCATGTTTATTTGGTTTCTTCAAAAAACATGAAAATTGGGAGGTACTAAAAAAAATGTTGGAACTCTGTGGTTTGGATTTTTCTTTCTATGGACAGTTTAAAGTTCATGTGGCCCATTTCACTTGGCATCTGAGGCTCCCATGACGGCTCTGTTATGCCTGGTTTCCCAATTAAACACTGAATCATTCATTCATTCAAGATCTAGTTATGACCGTCTATTATGTTTCAGGCACTGTTCTAGGCTCAATGTATAAAGCAGAAGATGGATGAAAGTCTTGACACTCTGGAGCTCACCTTCTGGTCAAGGACAATCAATAAAAAGACGACATGTATCTAGAATGAATCAGGAGGTGGCTGGTGCTAAGAAGGAAAGTGTGGCAGGGAATGGTGGGGTTGGGGTGCAAGGGGGGCTCCTCAGAGGAAGCTGACATGGAACAGAGACCAAAGCCAAGAGGGAGGGAGAGGGGCTAATGTCTGGGGAGAGAGTGTATTCCAGGCAGTGGAAACAGCAAGTGCAAAGGCCCTGGGGCAGGAGCATGTCTGGCATGTCCGAGCAACAGAGTGCCCAGTGTGGCCACAGCCGAGTGAAGAAGCCAGACAGGTGCACAGAAAAAGCCAGAGGGGTGGGGAGACCAGACCACACCAGGCCTTGTAGGCCATTGTGAGGATTTGGATTTTATCTGAGTGAGGAGGGGGGAGTTTTGAGGGTTTGAGTAGAGGAGTGACGTGCTCTGACTCATACTTAAAAGGACCACTTTGACAACTTTGTTTCGAACAGACTGGAGGAAAGGCACATGCAGAGCCCAGGAGACCAATGCAGAGAAGGTCTTTCATAGCAGCTTGAACCGAGGTGGTAGCGGTGGGGGTGGGGGAAGTGGTTGAAGCTGAATATATTTTTCAGGTAGAACCAATAGTTTCTGTAAAAGGGATTGGATGTCCTATGTGCAAAAAACAAAACGTAAGTCTCAGGATGGCGCCAAAGTCGTTGGTCTGAGCAACTTGCCTTTTGAGCTGTGAGAACCTGGTATGAGTTTATCCAGAAACACACAAATTTCCAAAGAATCGGTTTTGGAAGTAAAGGTCGGCTCCTTCTCTTGCTTTGGGTTTTCTTTTTTAAAAAACTGTAATACAGGGGCGTCTGGGTGGCTCAGTCAGGTAAGCGGCTGCCTTCAGCTCAGGTCATGATCTCAGGGTCCTGGGATCGAGCCCTGCATCGGGCTCCCTGCTCAGCGGAGAGCCTGTTTCTCCCTCTCCCTCTGTGTGCTCTCTCTCACTCTCGCTCTCTCTCAAATAAATAAATAAATCTTTAACAATAACAACAACAAAAAACATGCAGTACATGACTTACGGCAGATGGACACTTGTCTCCCGGGGATTCCAGATTGTCATCTTTCATTTAAGACAACATGAAAAGGGAATATGAGATCTCCTTTAACATCATCTGAATGTTTTCAGCTGCTGGAGCTTGGAGAAAAAAAAAACAAAAACTGTAGTGCAAGAGAATCAGCAACAATAATTTGTGAAAAAGGACACAAATAGGCCAGGAATTGGCTTTCCTAATAGACTTCGACTTGAATTAGATGTGAGACAGATGAGTGGAATCAGGCTGTTACCCAGCAGAAAGAATTGCAGTGTCAGATAGAGCAATAAAGGTGCAGAAATTGAGCAGAAACACATGTTCTGCAGATCTGAGCTGTTAGGTATGCACTTTCTCTTGTTGATGTTCTCGGTATGAAATCCAATATTATCCCAGGGAAAGGCAACAAGGCCACTAGCTGTCGAACGGCGAGGTATATTACACTTCATCAAGTCCCCTCGGTAACCTGACACACAGATTGTACCGCTCAGGAAGGCGAGAGAAATCGTACCTCCGTTTCCCCCTCACACAGCGAGTTTGGGAAGCGAGGTCCGCATTGGGGTACCGGCCACCATGTGTGGCCTTCACTGCAGGCTGCTCCTCAACACGGGGTTCGGTGTCTTCCCCAAAACACAAGCAAAAATAAAAACAGAAACAAAACGGCAACAGCTAACAAAACCAGGAAGACATGCAGGATTGGGTCATGCATGCAGCCCTCCGTCCTTGCTGCCCCGGGAGCGTCGTGTGGCACGCCTAGCAGGACCAGCACCATCCTGTCCTCCCCAAGTGCAACCAGCGACACCAGGTGGGACTACTTGGGGTATGACCTCCTAGATGTCTTTGTAATATAGATGGTTTTGATCATAACAAATTAGATCGGTGTACCATTTCTTACGGACCGGATGGGCAAAAATTCGAAAGGCTGACAATATTCTATGTTGATGATGCTGTGGGGAAGCAGGCGTCCCCACGCATGGTGAGTGGGGGTGAAATCGCACTCCCCCTTTGGGGGACGTTTTGGCAATACCTAAAAAATTGAGACATGCACTTACTTTTTGAGCCAGCAAATCCCACTCCTGGGAATTTCTGTTGCAGGAATTCGTGTACAAATACTTAGGAGCAAGGTCACACTACACATCACAGTATTGTTTGTGAGAACCGAAAGTAAGCAATGACTCCACCGTGTCTCTACAGGATACTGGTTAGACAGAAACAAAGACTATGAAATCTCCACGTACCGAAACATTAGGGAACGGCTCAAATAAAGATACGGGATCATGGTATTACTGTTGCTGAATATATGCGAGCTCTTGTAAGTGGTGAAAAGCAAGATGCACAGCAATACAGATAGGATGGTGCTTCCGTGTATGAGAGGAGCCAATGTGAAGTTATATACGTTTGTGTTTCTGTGTTTGCATGAAGAAGCTCTGAAAGCTATTGAAAGTCAAGAATGTGGGTACCTATGGGGGGAGTAGCGTTCTTGGAATGGAAGTGAACCCATTAAGTGCATATCCTTTTATGTTCTTTTGATGTTTAAGTCATCTGCATGTACGGCCTAAAGACAACTTAGGAAGATGGTTTATAAATGGGCCCTTTCTGTTTTGCAGTCAACAGTAGTGTTAGGACCAAAAACAGAGCGGGGGTCAGTAGAGGCCAGGACAGGGCGAGCCCTTGCTTGTCTGTAAATCAGGAAGCAAAGGACGACCTGACTACCCCGACCCTTACAGCGGGGCCTGCTGCTGACCCGCAGCCCGCAGCCTGGTCCCGACAGCCCTGGGATCAGGTGGGAGTGACTTGCCGGCGGCGCCAGGTTTGACTCCGTGCAGGTCAGAATTCCCATCACGCTTCACTGAAGGCTCTGAGGACGTAACTCACGCTGCTGTTTCAATTTCAAAGGGAAGTTGCCGAGCACAGGCAGGGTGACCCGCCCCACATCAGAGCACATTCAGATCTGATCTAGGGTGGGTGTGATGGGCAGGGGAGGAGGAGGCTGAGCTTCTCTTTGTTCCATCCCCCCGTCTCCTTGACCCGAAGATGAGGGGTTTCCATCTCGGAGGCTCCTGGGCTGAAATTGTAATAGTAGAGAGACAGAAAGTAGCTCAAATATTAAACCACGGATGGCTTGCCATTTTTACTTGAAGTGCTGGAATTTTTCAGTCAATGCAGAAGGAAAGGAGGAGGTCAAGTCAGCTGGCTCAGCAAACCATCATCTCTAAGTGTTAACAGAGGCAAACCCCGAATGTGAGCACGATTCAAAGGGGCCGCCGAGCGGGTGGGTTTCAGTGTCTTGTGCCGCAATTGTGGTTTCAGGTATTTATGTCTCTTACTGAGACAGTGAGCGCCTGGAGGAAGAGACCCGTGCCTTAGTGCCTTATTCATCCAGGAGTCCTCTGTGTCCAGCACGGTGCCGGGCACCTTGGACACTCAGCACTTGGGGCGAGCAGGTGTCCTGGTCTGAACGGGAAGATCCCAGTGTGCGCCGGCTTGCCTGCTTCATCTTTTTTTTTTTTTTTAAAGATTTTATTTATTTATTTGACACACAGAGAAAGAGACAGCTAGAGAGGGAACACAAAGAGGGGGAGCAGGAGAGGGAGAAGCAGGCTCCTGGCTGAGCAGGGAGACCGATGCGGGGCTCGATCCCAGGACCCTGGGATCATGACCTGAGCCGAAGGCAGACGCTTAACGACCGAGCCCCCAGGCACCCCATTGCCTCCTTCATCTTTAACAGCAGTCTCTTTCACTCTCCAAAGTGACCCAGTTTAAGCAACAACTTATTTTGCCAACCTGCCAATAAGTCACAGAACGGCCTCCTGGATAACTCAAGCAGAAGAAATTATTTCGAGGATATGGAGTGGTTTTATCAAGAAGGAGATTTCTTGTCTCATACAAATGGGAAGTCAGTCAAGAGTTGGCCCAGGACAGCCCTGATTTATGCTTGCTAATTGACAATTGTAACAATTATTAATAGTGCTCCCATTTAGTTCCACAAGTGTCTTGGGTTGGGCAATAAGTTATATGTCATCTTACGTAGGTGTCAAGGACATCTAGATCCAGCATTCAAATAAAGTCATCGAGATATGTTGGTGTTGGTTCACCCTCAGGGACCTGTTGGGGGCAAGAGGGCCTTGCCTCAGCGTCCACATCCTTGCATCCTTTGAGATTCTCAAGCAAAGGGATAAGGGGCTGTTGTCCAGTAGCTTCCACAAAATATCTGGGATTAATTCTGATTGGATCCTCTTCGGTTATACTCATGGATGATCCCATCTGAATAATCGGGAGAAATGCAATCTCAGAGATGCTGGGATCGGAAAGATTTAAGTAGAGGGGCAGGCAGCTCACTCCCCAGAGTATATATCCTGAAATATCTATAGATTTTTCTAAGACTGAACAAGGCTCTGGTGTGACTTGACACTTGGCGACTTCTATAAACTTTTGCCCTATTATATAAGCAAATCTCAACTATTAACTATTTAATTATTCTTAAAGTTCCTTCCTGATCTTGATTTCATGATTCTATGATTTTCCTTAACAGATGCAAGCAGTTGAAGGTTATCTGAGGGCTGACTTGGATCAGTCTTAGAAAAATAACAGTGAAATCTCCAGGGCTTAGCAGATGCCAACAGGCATCTCAGCAGGGGTAGCAAATTAAAATATGTATCTATTCAAAAATATGATGATCAGGAAGTTACTTCTTAAATGAGCTCTCTAGTTACTGACTTCAGGAGAGGATTTGTTAGCATGGTGAAATGAAAATGATACATTATAATTTGACATTTTCCATGCAAATGGAAAAGTAGTCGCAATATCTGTCGTTTCAATTCAAAAAAGAGCCCACCTGGAAAGAGGAGAACCAGACACACTCTCACAGTGAGAGGTAATTTGTTATGGGTGGTTGAAAAATAGGGACAAAGTTTCTTGAGGCTTACTTTGGATATAAGTTACAGAGCCCTCCCCCACCTTCCCCACCAAGCACAACTTGGGGGGTTTATTTTTCCTCATGCTAAACAAAGTCTAGAGACTTTGACCATCCATAGATGGTACCAGGACTCCATGATAACATCAGAAACCCAGGCTCTTTCTGGCTTTCTACTCCTCTATCTTTATCGTGAGCTCTGTCCTTATGGTCTCAAGGTGGCTGCCAGAGCTCCAGCCCACAAGACCAAATTTCAGAAGATGGACAATAGCAAAGAGCACTTGTCTGCTGAGCTAGCTCCTTTTAAAGACTTCCTCAAAGTACCACCCAGTAGCTTAGATTTCGTAACCGTTGGCTAGATATATGTACCATCCCAGGATGAAAGGGAGACTGGTAAATGTTTTTAGCTGGGACTGCAGCTTCTTGAAATTAAAATAAGGGTTCAGATAAAAAGGAAGAAGGAAAGAAGGAATATTGCATAGACCTGGAGTCTCTGGCACAAACCTAATCAATTATGTCTTTCCGCAGTTTTCTCGGAGATTGGACAGTGCTTTTGATTTCTTCCTCTCTCTTCCTCTTTCCTTTGTCTTTTGTAAACTCCCACCTTCCATAAAAACAAAAAAACAAAAAAACAAGCAGCACCATCATGCTGCTACTACTGATTTTAATAGTAAGAGCACCTACTGAGTGAGCAATATGTGATAGAAACTCTTCTAGGCACTCTACTTATTAATTGAATTAATCCTCATGATAACACTGTAAGTGCTGTTATCATCTCCATTTTACTAATGAGGATACCGAGGAATAGAAAGGAGAAGTCACTTGCTCAGGTCACATGCCTGGGAAGTAGAGGAACTTCCATTCCAATCCCAAAACTCTGGCTCAATAACAGTTGACAAGTCCTTCCTATTTGTGGGCATAGCTCAGCTGCCTGATTTGCATCCATGCAGTGAACAATAGCGTCAACAAGAGGATGAGAGGACCATGTGTCTCAGTGACCATGGGTGTCTGGAAGGAAGAGAAGCTCGTTTCATTTTGTTAAGTCTTTGATTCAGTCACTCCCTCAGTTCAGGGTGGCCTCAGCCTGAGGCTGAATTTTCTGATGTTCGTGCTCATAGCTGGAAGACAGTGCCCAAAGACCACTTCGAAAATGAGAAGGGGTTACGTTCTAAACTTTCATCCTCACCTTTATTGTCATCTGTCATTGATCTTTCACCAACTTTCTGCTCTACTTAGAGAGTCTCTGAGGTTCTTCTGAAGGAGAAATTAACAAGTGTGTGAGTGTGGCCAGGAGCCATGTGGCCTACCCAGAGTCTCAGTCAGCACCCTCTGTGTTGCAAATAGCATGAAAACTCAACTCAAGAAAGGAAGCTTACTGCTCTTGTCACTGAATGGTTCAGAGCCATGTGAGTGCAATAGATTGGATTATTTATCCCAAACCCTTCCCTCTGTCATGTGGTCTCTGGATGCTTCCCTGGAGGGTGAGCAGAGCAATATCCTCATCCCACAGACTTTGTTCTTGACCATGTGATTTGCTTGCCCAATGGAACATGAGTGGACGACATGAGAAGAGCCTTTAAATATGCTCCAGTGGGATGTTTAGGCAGTTGCCCGTTTGGTATGGGCATGAGAAGGGCAAGCTCCAAGAATCTTAGGAGGCTGGGTTGAGACATGTGGACCTGAACCTGACCTGAAATCTGATGCAAAGATGTACCACTTCACCTGCAGACCCACGAGTGAGGAAAATACAGATTAGCTTTTTATAACCCTCCAGGATTCCAAGACTATTTGTTATGCAGCTCTGTTGGGTTATATGCCCTTTCTGAACCAATCACCAAGACTGGACAGAATGAAATGGTTTCTGGACTAAGCCCATAACAACTCATTCCTGGAGCTGAGGGTAGAATCCACGCTTTCTAGTGTGGGCTGCGACTTAATCCTCAGGAAAATAAAAGAAAGAAGGCACTGTCTTATTAAAAGTCATGTGAATGAATGCTGGTGAGCAAAAGCAACAGTTGCCCACCGCACTGAGCTTATGCTCCTAATTTTAATGCTTTATACTTGCAATTGTATAACCTTCTCGCATCTTTTCACAGCTCTTACTTATTATGGAAACAAAAGCAATCTGTGCTCCTTTGATTTTTAAGGTTGTGGTTAATGAGCAATTGTCCAGGCTCTTGTGTGGGACTTTTTTTTCTTACCTTCTCTTTTGTATTTTTTAAAAGATCAAAATAAAAAATATACATCACAATGCGTATGACAGCAATTATTTAGTTCAAATAATTCCCACATAGCACCACGCACCTAAGTCCTACAGATTTATTCCTTATGTCATTGCATTTGAAATATAGATCTTGAAAGGCGAGCACTTGGCTATTTTCAACTTTAGGTTTCCATTGACAGAGCCAAGTGTCTGTTCCCAGTGACAGAGCTTTTAAATGCTCCTTTCCTTTTCATTACGTGCGAGTTCGGGGGCAGCAATTTCTGTTCGCTGAAGTCACCTGCCATCTTGTCTATAACAAGTCTGTGTTTTTGTTGGGAGGAACTTGAGAACCAGTCTTAATTTGAGGGGAAGTTTAGGGGAAGTTGTAAGCTTTTCATGTACCTACAGACAGTATACTGGGGCTCAAGATGGTGGATTTACTAGTCAGGACAGGCAAGGTTATGTGGCAATAACAAATAACACCAAAATCTCCTTGGCTTAACACAACAAAACTCATTCTCTACACCTAACAGGGTTGTTAGGGGACTGTGTTCCTTATAATCTCTCAGGGATCTGGGCTGACAGAGGCTCCACCATCTGAGGATGCCATCATATGGATATATGCTCCCAGATCACCAAGGCATGGCAAGAGACCACAGGGAATCATATACCAGCTCTAATGATTCTACCTGAAAACAACACGTGTCACCTCCTCTCAGATTTCATTGACCACACAAGATCATATGTCTGCACATAACTTTAAGGGCTGGAGAGTGTGACCCTCCCATGGGACTGGGAGAGGAGGGGGAACCTTGAACGTTGCTGAGTGTTGATGGTGTCGACCCCTAGTGCGGTATTAGCTTTAGAAAGGAAAGGATTGGCTTAAAAACAACTTCACTAACGTGATGGTTTTCTCTTTGACACTTTGCATCTTGGCAAATTATTGGGTTTCTGAGTGGAAGATTAAAGGCAAGTATCATTTGAGGTTGGTTTTTTTGCACTCAATCTCTTATAATCTTATTTTTGTCTGCACGAAGGCATTAGCATACATATTCTGGGCTCAGAGCCAAGATGAGTCATTTTGTCTGTTTCCTCGTCTCCATGGTGCCCCGGTCCTTGCCAGAACCAAACAGCCATCCCAGGCAGGAACTGCGCCAGGGATCCTGAATCCCCCCCAAGCCTGGTGCCCGGTCACCCCTCCTGCTCTTGATGGAGCCCACCCTCCACATACGCCACCAGCAGGGCCAGGCACCAGGGACAATGCCACTTGGAATCTGATAAATGACACTTGGTGCCTGCCCAGACCAACTTTTCATCACCTTGGAAAAGGGATGGGCTTGGGACATTTCATTCTCCATCCAAACCCTTAGGCATGCCTTGGTTATTACTGGGTGGGATTATTCTAACACTCTGCTAGGTAGACCCCACCCCCACCTCAGGCTATGTGAAGATTAGAGAAGCTGAAAAAGCAAAATGAAAATGTCAGATTTCTAATGGGGAGTAGGAGGCACTCAACTCTAGCCAAGTATTTTCTCCTTAAAGAAAGAAAAAAAAGAAAAAAGAAAATACAATCCAAAGTCCCATCCTCTTCAACATTCCATAAAAACATGAGTTGGGGGGAAAAAGACACAATTCAGCTAACAAGTGAGAAACACTCTGCCTGAAATGTCACATTTAAAAAAAATGAGTTTGAGGCCAACAAAGCACAAGAATTTCTGTTCACAACCATGGTGTGAACAAGGGAAATTTCCAGAAGAGAGATGAATCCTAAAATTGGGAAATAGACAAAAATGCAGTCTTTCAATTTTTCACAATTTAATCTAACTATCCCAAACCTAGTCATACATTGGTGTGGTGGGCAGCTTCTGTATTGGCTCCCGATGACCCCCACCACCTCCTGGTGTTACGTCCTTTTGTAATTTCCTCCTCAAGCATGGGCTGGACCTAATTACTTGCTTCCAACAAGTAGAATACAGCACTTTTCAGAATACACTTCTGAAACTGGGGTAGAACAAAAGACTGTGACTTCTGCCTTGGTTCACCTTCTCTTTTTCCTGTCACTTGCTCGCTCTGAGGAAGCCAGCCACCAAGTTGTGAGCTCCCTTTGGGGAGGTCCATGGGCTAAGGAACCACGGCAGACCTCCAGCTAACAGCCAGAAGAGAACCAAGGCCCTCAGATCAATAACAGCCTGTGAGGAAAGAAATCTTGCCAACACCACTTGAGCCAGCTTGGAAGCAGATTGTCCAGCCCCAGGAAAGCCTTCAGATGAGACTGTAGCCCCGGCTGCCATGCTGATTGCAGCGCAGCAGAAGCCCTGAATCAGAGGACCCAGATTCCCGACTCACAAAACTGTGAATAGATGTGTAGTACTTTAAACTGCTGAGATTTGGGGTAACTTGTAGCAATAGACAACTAACACACAGTGCTAAATTGAGTGGGCATGTGACCCTGGCTAGAACAATGATTCCTGTTGAATATGACAGTTTTGAAATTCAGTAATTCCAGCTTAGACTGAAGCAGCTATTCTCAAAATTGTTAGATGTGAAGACTTTCTTCAAATCAAGTCTTATAGAAAAATTCAGTTTGTTAAGCAGATCAAAAAGAGAGCTGCTCTGGCTGACCTGGGGTTAGGGGCTCCATTTGACACTCCCTGCCCCAACTTATGTCCTCTGAGGACCCTCCCATCAACTTTAAAGCCTCCATAAGAACCATGGGTTGGCCGATTGAAAGCCCCTCCCCCAGAATACTCAATGATAGGAGAGAACATTAGCTATTAACTGAGATAGAGCAATTCTGCCCCTGCACCCCTCCCCACGCAGCATAGACTTATGTAAGCCCCAGGAAAAACAGGGAGGATGGAAAGGTCGTGTAGCATCTTGAATGTATAGCTCCCCAACTCTGCACTCTGTTGCACCCCCAGAGACAGATCCACATCGCTGTCCAGAAGCCCCCTGCTACATGCAGGCTCAGCCATCCCACCTGGGAGAAAGCCCAAAAGGAAGGAATCTCTGATGATGGACCCATCAGCCTCCGGGAGGTGAAGGGGACACAGGGTTCTGCCACCCCAGGCCCAGAGATGGAGCCGGGGCAGGGACACTGGGTCCCAGCTGAGCCTTTCTCTGTGAGCATCAGAGCCCCCGTGTCCTCCTGTGCAGACCTGGGGGCCCCTCGCAGATCCCAGCACGGATGGGACCTGACCATTGATCTCTGCTTCTGTGCGGCTGGACGATGTCCAGGTCCCCGTGGGGAGACGGCCGCGCCTGCAGCTCCTTCCTGAATCCTGACCGATGATCAATAGACAAATTACAAAGCAACCCAGCGCTGTAGGGAGGAGGGCATCTTCACTCCCCAAAAGCACAGCAAAAATACCCACAGGGATCCTGAGAGGTCGAGCAGGGGTAAGGCGGCTGCTGGGTGGAATAAGCGAGGCTGCTCACAGTCGGAGGTATCTAAGGAAGACACGCAGACGCAGGGGACAAATCATTTCAAGGCAAAGAAGACAATGCCCTGGCCATGGGCTGGGCACCTGTGGCTTCCTTCCTCCCCTCCCTTTCCTCCCTCCCTCCCTTTCTTCCCTCCTTTCTCTCTGTCTCTGTCTCTGTCTCTGTCTCTCTGAATTTGGGCTCTACTATGCTAATGCTTACCTTCTCCACTTTTATTGTATTTGCACCCACCCCATGTTTCCAGTGCACTTTAACCTCTGTGCAGCATGCCACGCCTTCGCCTCCAGCAGATGCACATCCAGGTTGCCTCCCAGGCTCTCACTATCACAGATGGAGTTTTAGTGAATGTTCTGGAACCTGGGTTCTTGTGCATGTGCCCAAGACAGACTCTAAGGTATACACGGATGAGAGGAAGGGGTTCGTTTTTTCAGGCTCTGCCGGTACAAACCGAGAAGAGTCGGCAAATAGACATGAACCCAGAGCAAAAGTGGTCAATAGTCAACTGTGGTTTACATCTCCATTTATTTTTTTGTAGGCCAGAATCTATGTCCTGACTCCCTCCCCGGGTTTTTTTTTTTTTTTTTTTAAAGATTTTATTTATTTATTTGAGAGAGAGAGAATGAGAGACAGAGAGCAAGAGAGGGAAGAGGGTCAGAGGGAGAAGCAGACTCCCTGCTGAGCAGGGAGCCCGACGTGGGACTCGATCCCGGGACTCCAGGATCATGACCTGAGCCGAAGGCAGTCGCTTAACCAACTGAGCCACCCAGGCGCCCTCCCTCCCCAGGTTTTGATAATAGCACCTTCATTTTTGTTTTGGGGAATTACTTTCTGCACCAACTGGGAGCCACCTTGGTGGTTCTGTGGAGCAAAATGGCCTTTCTCTCTCCCACCCTGGCCACAGGGGCCAGGATTCGATCTTAGCTAAGAAAATCAAGCACCCTCACACATGTGAATTCGGATCTGTGGAGGAGAGACATACATTCTGGTAGGAGCTGGAACCCCTTAGAGTGCCCTGAAAAAATGGCCCATCTTCTTACTTCTTAGTTACTTCTTCCTAGAACCCCAGAGCTGACTTGATTTTTATCCTTCTCGAAAATGTTTCTTTAGATTTTCCTTCCAGCCTGTGAACCTTCCATAACTGTGTTTGGTTTGGCCAGAGCTGGCTTGTAAGCAAAGATCCCCAAGTATGTAGTCATTTGTGGAGGGTGTACTGAGGGGCAGGTGGAGAAAAGAAGAAATTTCTTCACACGGGAAGCTGGGTATTGTAGACGTTACTTCTCTGCCTCCCACATTGCTTTCCCCTCATTCTGGAAACATTATCCCTCTACTTTATTGTTTCGAAACTCAGTTTTCTTGGGAAATCATCCCCCACTCTTCACCTAAATGGCTCGACCAGCCCTCTGTGTCAGGTGGAGTAAGATCATCAGCGCTTTCCTTTCCTGGCAACTGTGATTGGTCCAGGGACGGGCATGTGACGCACTCGGGACCAATGAGATGCAACGAGGCTGTTGTAGTGGCTTCCGGGGGTTTGGCGGACTCTTGTCTGTCCTGAGTCAATGACAGGAGATTCTAGGAATGGTCCTGAGTGGGGAAGGAGGAGCCCAGAGACCAGGGGACACTAGGCAGGACCTGGTGACATCATCTGAACCTCTGGATCTAGTTGTGCCTGAGACTAAGTACTCCTTGCACTTCGTAGTTACCTGATGGTATAAATTCCTTTAATTCAAAGCTATTTAATTCAGGTTTGTTGTTGTTGTAGGCAACCAAGAGTCCTGACTGATAAAATCTTTGAGTTATATGATGTTTGCATTTAACAAGGAGTATTTAGTGTCTCTCCCGTGGAAGGAGCAGTCAGTTAGAATTGCAGACACATGGCAGTCCAGGGAGGAAGACGATGATTTGTGGAGGGTCTCAGACGTTATGCAGGATAGCTGGTTACTCTCAGTCTCTAGATTCAGCTGGTTCTGCGAGAAGAGACATCAAGTTACCAGTGGTCTCCCTTCATTCCTCCAGAAGGTGTCCTTCTGTCCCTTTAAGATAGAGCACTCAAGTAGCTTTGTGTGGTTTCAATTAGGCCTACAGTTAAGAAACTGAGAGGAAAAATTAAAGCCGGAGTCACCGGAATGTGATGATTCATACTCTTAAGAATTTTCCTGGAGAAGCTGACCTCATTTAGGACTTTGATGCTGGGTTGTGTGCTCTGGTACCACTCGAGAGTGTGAGAATTCTGGGTCCCTGATCTGCCAAGGCCTCAGACAAATGGGGAGACAATTACATGCATGGAGAGAAAAAAAGATCAAATATTTTTGGTCACATAAACATTTTTGATTGTTCTGTAACTGATGATTGTCTGAATTGGATTTTTGGTATTTTTGTTGTTGTTGACTTAAAGATGTAGAAGGTTCTCGCTAGCTGTTAGAGCTCACTGTTGACTAAGTGAATGGGACACATGCAGGATGGCGTCTTGAGTCTGTCACTGCTTAGTTGGATTACAGGTCATGGCCTTTGGTATCACTCATCTGATTTCCTGAGTTTCCAGGGCTAATGAATCTCTTTCTCTGGTCTCTGTTAGCCGCACGTGGCATTTCTCTTGTAAAGACCTTCCTGAGAAGGATACATTCTTATCTAAATCCATTTTTTGAGGGACACTAGGCTTGCTTATTGAGCAGTGATGAAGCAGAAAATGGAATTAGGAGAAATGCTACAGAGGTTATGGCCACCGGGGTTAGTACCATGAGCACAGGCCCAACGCTCAAAGGTCTTTGCTGGGCAGAACACATCATGGTGGTAAACTCCCGGGTCCTTTCTGAAGTCATATACCAAGCAGAGAATACAAGCTTGGCAGTTCACAGAATTTGCTCCAGGCAGTTGTAAAATTTAGACCTGGTAAAGGACTGAGTTTCTATAGGTAAAAAAAAATTATGGGTACCAAAGTGAGATGCCTATAGTAGAACTTCTCAATTCACAGACTTAACAAGCTGTAAATGAAGCTTTCGCCAGTTATAAATGAGTGTGTATTAGTTAGGATGGCTAGCTTATGCTGCAGTAACAAAAGATCTCCAAATCTCAGTGGTTTAGCATGAGAAATAGCTAATTCCCATAAATGCTGCATTTCCTTCTCTGTTACAGCAGGGGTCTCTGCACATCATATTCATCTGGGGACCCAGGCTTCCTCATGACACATGTTTCTAGAAAACCACCATGGCAGGCAGATGATAATGTAGCCTAATGGACACTGGCTCTGAAAAGACACACACCACTTCCACCCACACGTCACAGGCAAAACCAGTCACATGGCTGCACCAAACTTCAAATACAGCAGGGCAGTACAATGCTATCCAGAAGGAAGTCCCTATGTACTTAGCAAATAGCATTGAGGACCACACCCCGTCACATGCAGCAATATGCAGCTTTGCTGGGACATGAATTTGACTCTCCTCCAGCAAAGCTGGTAGGTGAGACAAGACATCTTAGCTGATGAGTAAGGCCAGCCTACCACTCAGCCTTCAGAACCCAGAAAGGGCTGGACCTGTCTCCCATCCCTGTGTGCTCAAATAAATAATAGTTGATTAAAATTCAGATTCGTGGTGAACAGTGATCCCTGAACAGAAATCTAACTTCCAGTCTCTTGTGACTTTGTTAAACGAACATTTGTTAAATAGTGCTTTGTTCAACAAAATTTTGCAAAGAAAAGTGAAAGTGAGAAGTTCATTACTCACGGCGGGAGGTCAGGCAGGGTGCAGGTCGGGGGAGCAAAGCAAGAGTGAGAGCACTTGCCTTTATCAGGGTCTGTTGGTGGAGTGCTTTGGGGTTTCTGGACTAAAGCTGGATTGGTCAAGTCAAACCAAAAAGAGTGGGGGTGTTAGAAAGCTTTATGCTGGGGGGTTATAATTTAAGGGGTGCACAAGAGGAAGGCTCTGGGCTGCAGGGGAGAGTGCTTCTCACAAGACTGGTTAGGGAGTTATATCAGGAGCTTACACTTGCTTATGACTCTGAAGGATGTTATCACTTCAAGCCCCCTGCAGGCTACTTGGCCCCACAAAACGGATGCCCAGGCAGCAATATTGGGGAATAGTTTATTGTTTGTTTATTTGTTCACCTTGCAGTCTATAGCTGTGTTCATCAGATAGTTTCCCACAGATTAATTTTATCAGGATGCTTTTTTATTTTTATTTTTCTATAAATGAAACCTGGATCCTGGATATCGTTTGAAGGATGAACTATTTTACGGAGGTGCTCGGGTACATGCAAAACCCTATATATACTATATATAGACTAAAGGCTATATAGAGGGAAACACAGTGGTGGGTGCTCTGCTCCTCTGGCCTTCAAATATATGTGTGTGTGTGTATTATTATATATTATATATAATAAGTTGTATATATAATACATATTATATATGTTATGTATACATATTATAATAGATGTATTATATATAATTTATATACAAGGTATATATAATTTATTATGTATATAATTTTAAATTTTACTGTGCACCTAAGTCTTCAAGGGTTTAAAAATGTATTTGGATTGAATTGTCATTAGAATGATTAGTAGTGGGGCGCCTGGGTGGCTTAGTCAGTTAAGTGTCTGCCTTCGGCTCAGGGTGATCCTGAGGTCCTGGGATCAGGCTCCCTGCTCAGCAGGGAGTCTGCTTCTCCCTCTCCCTCTGCTCCTCCCCCCATTCATGCTCTCACTTGCTCTCTCTCTCAAATGAATATAAAAAAAGAATGATTAGTAGCGCTCAACTGATGAGAACAATATAAATAAAGAGCAAAATGTGATGTTTTTAAATATTAGAAAAATATTTATATTGGGAATACATCTCCTCCAAACAAGAATAGAGAGCATCACTTAGTCTTGATGGGAGGGGCCCTGGTCCAGATGCCAACGTGCCAAGTTGGCCCTTTGATGCCCAGGAGGTGTGTGCACCCCGAGGCAACCATGGGAAGGTTTGGGGTGGCTGGAAACCACACCTTCCCTTTGCGAAACGGGAGAAGAATTTCGCAAGGAAGGTGGGCGAAGAGAACAGACATGTTGAGCACACAGCAAGAGTGTTCTCGGGCCAATCCATTTAGGCTACAAGAACACTTGGAAACTTCGAGCTGTCCGTGCCTTTATACACCTTGGGAAGCGTGGTGGGCCCCCAGGTGTGCCTTCCTTTGTCAGGTGATCTTGGCTCCACTCACAGAATTATCGTTCTGACTTCTCTCTTTCTGCTCACACAGTAAGAGTCAAGATGGTGTGAGCTGTATTTGACCCTTTCAAAAGCATTGTGTTACCTGTCTGCCCACCGCCGTGCTGTGAGGGGCACGGGACAGAAACTGATTTCCACCTGCCCAGGTCTGGGGGCAGAGGGGTTTAATATGCTCCTGACACTGGGCCTGGTTCCTCCTTTCCTGTCTCTCTTCTCTCTGTGACCCCACCTCTCCTCCACCTCCCTCTTCCTTCCCCCACCTTTCTGTTTATCTTTATCCTTGATCTGTCTTCTCTCCCTATCTTTCTTTCTCCCTAAACATTTCCAGGGAATTAGGGCTTGAAAGCTATTTGCATAAAACCATTACAAAGGGGGCGAGAATGACATTTCTTTATGGGCCTGGGTCAATAGCTTTGACAAATGAGGCTGATCTAGGAGAAAACAAATTGTTAGTGTTATATTGAAATTTCGCTGTGGGTATTAAATATTTGCATGAGGTAACCAAACACTCTAGGGTTTAGGCAGATGAATTCCACTCCAAAACCACTAAAATGAAAAGCCAACTGCAAATTAGGTTTGAAATGGACCTGCCTGCCCTCAGAGATTTCACAGTGACTAATGGATTAGTCCCCAAGTGGAACACAAACCTACTTTGCTCTTATAGAAGCCAGGAAGACTAATACAGGCCGCGTCTCTATGCAGCTCGAGTCAACCAGGCTCCGTCAGCCTCCGTTAAATAGCCCGACGCTTCTCAGCCGAGCTTCTTAATTAAGTCGCAATAAGAGTTGGCCCTTGAGAAATTCCCAAATGCCTGAGTTCTGGGCTTAATATCCTTTACTTATAGTGCCAAGAAAGGATTGGAAAGAGCAAGTTATCCACAACCCTGCAATCTCCATTAGTGCCCACCAAGAACTTCTGTATGTAAAGTAAGAATAAAATAATCTTAAAACTGTTTAGTTTTTATATTATTTGTCTGAGACACTCCACATAGAAACTGAATGCTCTGCCCAGGCAGCTTCAGGACAAGTACCCTGCACCCCTCATCACAGCCCCTCACTGAGCACATAGGGCTGGGCTCTGCTATAATAGTCACCGCCAAGTTTTGGTGGTAATCACATCAGAAGTTTGCGTATTAACTTATGTGCTTAATTTATGGGTTTTTTTCTCTCGTGTGAGGTCCACTGAAAGTCCAGACGACCCTCAAGGGCGGTGTTCCCATGTGGACTCAGCCATCCAGGGGGCTTCCATCCTGCGGGGTGGACATCGAAGCCCTGGCTGCCACCATCCTAGTGCAGGGCAGGGAGCCTGGGGCTCCTGCACCTGCCGTTGAGCGCTTTAGTGACGTGACACGCAATGCCTTTTCCATCCATCCCCACTGTCTAAAGTGCGTCTCATTTAGCTTCAAGGGGATGGGAAAGTGTCATGCTTCTGTTTTTGGAAGGAGGGCAGAATGCTCATGGGCAATAAAAGCTTCTCTCACCTTCTCTTCAAACCCCAGTTGCCTTCTGCTATGTAACAATTCCAGAGTCACTAACAGAGAAACCTAACTTTGGTTTCTTCTTTTGTCTTCTAAACAGGATGCTGCCAGGATGAGAATGAACCCTTGGGTCAGTCTGTGGCCCCAGAGGCAGGTCTGGGGTGCCCCGGAGGAGGCTGCCCCATGGCAGCTCTGCCACCATCTGGTGCGGCTGACCCAGCTTCCCTGGGGATCCGAGCCAGAGCGCTCCCAGCTGAGAGATGCAGGCAGCTGGGCCTTCCATTCACCTCGGCGATTATCTGGCTCTCCCACCAGGGCAGGTCTTCATCTGCTCGCTCTCTTCCCTGCTGTGCCCTCAGGATCTGGAACGAGACCAAAGTGGGGGCTTCAGAAACGTCTGTTAATGAGTGACTTCCCCGAGCCTCAGTTTCCCCACCTGCCCGGTGCATATGTCATTAATAAGAGTTGTCTTGAGAGTGAATTTTTAAAATATATTAAAATGCTTTTTGCAAACTGTAAAGTCCCACACAGGGGTAGGTTGGTCTCACGCTTACTCCATGCATGAGAACTTGCACATGGCTGTGAGTGGAGACCAGCTCATGTCTATGGTCTCTGATGGTTCACGATCATGCTTGGGAAACTCAGATTTTCCACACACTGCAGCTTTCAGGGCCAACATTCCATTCAGTGCTGAACCCAGCCCTTCTTCCTTTCTAATTCATTAGCAGAGAGTTCCGTTTTTTACTGGGTTTCAAACCCTGGGGATGTTTCAGCTCTTGTCTGTTCTTCTCTCCGCTCTGCCCAGCCCCTCATCCCCCACCCCCACCCCACCACCTGTACGCCGCCATGCACTGGTCCCCCATCAGGGTAGCACCGGATCCTATGGCCGTCCCAGCCCTCAGGGCCATGGGGTGCACCGCCCAATGGGAGAGCTCCTTTGCCAACATTCCCACCAACAATAATGTCCAAATAGCCTCGTCCAGGGGCAGGAGCAGATCACCTGCTGCTCCAAACCAGGCACTATGGCCTGGGATGAAATGCGTCCATTCATAGAAGTACATCACTTAGCCGCTCATTGAACAAACATGTACCAAGCAGGTACTAAGCTCTGGGCCGTGCTCTAGCATCAACAGTGGTGAAAACTGACAGATGAAAATCCCTGTCCTAACGGAGTCATGTTACAGTGGGTTGCATTAGTCTCCTATTGCTGCTATAACAAAAGACCACAAACTCAGCAGCTCAACATCTCCTTTTTATGTCTTACAGTTCTTGGGGTCAGAAGCCCAAAATGAGTCTGATGGTGCTAAAATCAAGGTGTCAGTGGGGCCGTGTTCTCTGCAGAGGGTCTGGGGAGAATCTGTTTGCTGCCTTTTCCGGCTCCTGGAGGCTGCCCTCATTTCTGGGCTCAGGGTCCCTTCTCCGTCTCCGAAGCCAGCAGAGGCAGGCTGAGTCCCCGCACTGTCCCTCCCACGGTGCTTCCCTCTGCTACTCACTGTCCTGCTTCCCTCCTGCACTTCAAGGAGGCTATGAGTACGTGGGTCCCTTGGAAAATCCAGGACAATCTCCCCATTCCCAAGATCAGTTACTGGTGACCTAAATTCTCCCCTTGCAGGTTCTGGAGATTAGAACAGGACATCTTTGGGGGGGCCGTGGTTCTGCCCACCACACCCTAGCACACCCACTCTGTGAGTCCTCACCGCCTTCCGTATATTTACTTCAGTCCTTGCACCAAGACTAGTCCCACTTGACAAATTAGGCAGGAGGATGTGTATGTTTCCCGAGGTGACACAATTAGGGGGCGGCAGAGCCTGCCCCAGAAGCCACATGCTCAGTCCTGCACCGCTGTTGCCTTTGGCTAAAAGGAAACTTGCTGGGACGCCTGGGTGGCTCAGTCGGTTAAGCGTCTGCCTGCGGCTTAGGTCATGACCTCAGGGTCCTGGGATCGAGCCCCGCATCGGGCTCCCTGCTCGGCGGGAAGTCTGCTTCTCCCTCTACCTCTCCCCTCTGCTTGTGTTCCCTCTCTCTCTCTCAAATAAACAGAATCTTAAAAAAAAAAATAAAAGGAACCTTGCTTCCCATGGCAGCGGTCGTGTAGAATGAAAGGGACAGGGTAGATCAGGGGAAATGATCTCCATTGAGAGGTTACTGAGGAGGAAAGAAGCATCTTGTCCTGCTCTGGTCTGATCTGCAGTAAGGACCTGGAAGGGTACTTTGAAGTCATCTGTTTGTTTTCTCATGTGACAAATATTTATGGAGCGCTTATTATGTGCCCAGAACTGTTCTGAACAGAACATGTCCTAACTTAGGTAGCTTCCCCAGCAACTCTAGCAGGTGGGTATCCTGAGTACAGTCTAACCCATTTTACAGGGGATACAGAGAAAATGGAGACACAGAGAGGCGAACGCACCAGTGACGCCTATGGGTCCCCTTTTGGACAGAGGCTACCTCACTGCAAAGCCCCTGTGTGTTCTTAGGCGCTGCTGAGAGAACCAGAGGGAGGCAGACAGATGGAGACCAAGGAAGAGAGTCATAGAGAAACGCAGGAAGAGATGGGGAGACAGCAGAGATGGGAGGGCACAAAGAAACCCCAAAAGAGGCAGAAAAGGGAGAGAGGAAAGTTAGAGCAGGAGCCCCCAGAGCAGTTTGAGCCCCCAGGGCAATGGCGCCCAGAGCTAGACGCTGCCCCACCCCCTCCTGCCTCTGTCCCGTCCCTCACTCTGCACAGGCCCCATGTCTCCTTGCCAATGACCGCACGTGCGCAGTCACTCCTACCGCAGGGCCTTTGCACAGCAGTTCTGCCTGCCTGGAATGCTCCTCCCCTGGTCTCAGCCTGGCTCTCTGTTTCTCATCGCCTGTGTCTTCGTGTGTGTGTTGAGGGGGCTGCTCAGAGAATCTTTCCCAATGCCTTTCTGAAATAACTCACCTTACTCCCACCACAATCACTGTTACTATTTTTCTTTCAAAATATTTGATACAAGCTGACAGGATGCTGTGTTTTTGCTTGTTTGTGTTCTGTCTCCCCCATGGAGTATAAGCTGCGTGAGTGAGGGCTAGGCGCATTCTAACCATGTTCTGCTTCATCCCTGTGTCTGGCACAGAGTATGACTCGGTGAGGCAGGCAGGGCCCCTGGGAGGGGCAGTTCAAGGCCTCCCTGGGATCTGCCACGTGGCAGAGAGGGCACAGAACCCTCCTCAACATCAGGAGAGGGGCAGGCACGCTCAAAATGCAAACCTCCAAGGTGCTGCCGCTGTAGATGAAGGAGGCGGAGTCACCTGTCCCTTGGAAGGAGAGGAAAGGAACCTTCTCTTTGTTTCCTTTGTTCTGAGGCGAGGAACAGCAACTGTCCTTTCTCCCTGAAGGCTGAAGAATCAGTGATGGTGGGGGTCTCCCGACAGAGAGGAGCTCAGGGATCTCGGTCAAAAGGAAACATTCCTCACTCTGAGGCCCGCTTCACAGCTTCTCCCGGCCACACTCCAGGCCCCAGGCGGGGTCAGCCTCGGCACAGGTGCCACTGAAGGGGTGGCCCCAGAGCCATACCTGCCCGAGTGACACCATCGCCTCCAGCCTATGACCATGAACCTCCCTGAGCCCTGGTTTCCTCATCAGTAAAGACAGAGTGCTCATTCTCTCCTCCCTGAGAGGGTCGGTGGGAACGTGCAGCCGTGGGGGACAGGGTGGGGGTGGCAGGGCTGCTGGAGGGGCAGCTCCGGGGGACAGACAGCTGCCTACAGCAATGAGGTCCCACCGAATCAGCAACCGAATCTCCTTCTCCTTCTTTCTTTAAAGACAACTTAGAGATCTGGAGCCTCCCAACTAATTAAAAATAATTTAAATAGCTTGTGGTTTGGATTGAGCCTGGGACCATCAGTTTCCTGAACTCGGTGGAAATGGAAAGAACAGTGGACAAGGCCCAGCTCTGTCACCTCCTAGCAGGAGAACCGCCTTCCACTCTGCCATGACTCAAGTTTCTTCATTTGTAAGTTGGGGAGACTGATCACACACGCCTCAGTGGTCGTTGGATTACTGTGACATTCAAATGAAATAATGTCGATCAATGAACTTTGTGAAGTGCCATTCATTCATTCATTCATTCGCTCCTTCACTCAACAAACAGTGATTGATGGGCTGTTACAGAGCAAGCACAGTTCCAGGTCCCTGCGTGAGTAAAATAGTAAAATAGTAATTGAAGGTGAAGACCCTGGACCACACTGCCTTGCACCAAATCCCGGCTTCTGCATCCACTAACAACGGGATAGTTCATTAATAATAACACTTGACTCAAAGGGTTATTGTCAAGTTTAGATGAGTTAATATTTGCAAAGCATTTACAACATGCCTGGCAGAGAAGCATTGCTATAGAAGCTTCTGATAATTCATTTTCTTTGACATGAACAAGAAGTTAAGTTGTGTTTTAAAAAAAAATAGCTGAATATCTAACTTTAAAATACGCAAGAGTTAAAAGTATAATGAACACCAGTATAACTGAATTCCTTAAATAAAAAATAAATTTTAAATTATTAATCATTAGCCATTGAGAACACAGAGATATCTAGAATGCCTTAACTTATAAGGGTTACAGGGTAAGGATTATCCTACTGCTTTTAGAGCACCTTAGGTCTCTTTTTATGAAGTGCCATTTTAATGACACCAGTGATCAGTGAATACATTCCGTTTATGAAAAATATGAAAACATTTGGACGAGGCTACAATTCCCTTTGATATCTGATGTTATTCTGCAGTAACAGAAAAAGAAAAAGCCCAAATCCCAGTAGCTTCAAGTTAGGTTTATTAGCTGCTCAAAGCCAAGCTCACAGCCCAGGGAAGGTCAATCCCAGCAGGTACCGGACTCCACCACTCACCGCGGGAGAGCAGCTTAACTTCTTTGTGCCTCAGTTTCCTCATTTGGGAAACGAGAACGCAAGTGCAGTGCTTATCTCAGAGCCTCGACAAGAGAAGTAAATGAGATCATCCATGTAAAGTGCTGGGAATTGTGCTCAGTAGAGCGAGCGATGTTGCTGCTGCCGCTGCTGAAAGTGATGATGGTTTCTGCATATAAATAAACGACTGTGTGTGCTTCAGAGTGAAATCATCACGTTCTGTAATTTACACGTGGCTGAATTTTCAACACTAGGAGAAAGAATAATCTATTATATTCCGTAATTTTAGCGTGTGTGTACATACATATAATGTAATGCAATATAATACAATATGATAAAATATACATGCAAACTACTTGTTTCCTTCTGTTTGTGTGAAAAGTTTGATTGTGTCAGAGCTTTACTGCTTTTGGCCCGAGGCTGCAGCATGATTTATGGAGTGGGTGCCTGCTTGGCATTTCCTCCCGCGAGCAAGACAAGGGCTGCTCTCCCCCGGCGGGTCTGGCCCAGGCGCCCACTGGCCTTTGGCAATCTGACGTCAGGGACCACGCAGGCACGAGGGGGGGGGGGGGGGGGGGACACGCAGACACAAGGGACTGACGGACAAAGGAGGGTGAGTTGGGGTCGAAAGAGGGCCCGCGGGACACTCCCGGGGGAGCGGGAGCTGGGGAAGAGCGGAGAAAGGGAGGCGTCTGGGCGGAAGCCGCGTTCTGGAAGCAGAGGCTCAAGGAGGAGGTAGGTGGCCATGGTTGGGGGGGCAGAGGTCCTGAGAATGAGGTCCAGGGACCAATGGCCAAGAGGGGCCAAGGAGCACAAGGGCTCTGGGCTGACTCTGGAGGACAACCTGCCCGGTGGACGTGAAGCCGGCAGTGGTCGCCGTGCCCGAGCTCGCTCTGGGGACCGGGGCTGTGCCCGTAGCAGGCCAGCTCCAGGGGTGGCCATGGGACCCAAGCCTGGCCAACCAGACACCGCATGCTTCTCACCACAGCGATTGGCTCGGGGATAGCACGTGACTGCAGTCACAGCCAATCAGAGCTCACCCCAGGCCTTCGCGGGAGGAACAGGTGAGACGTGCGAATGCAGAGGGCCCTGGGCTGGAAGGAGGTAAAAGTGACGGCCAAGGCCCCCATGGGGACAGTGTACCTCGGTGTGATATGAGACTACGCAGACAGAAAGAGGGAGTCAAGAATCTTGATGAAGTTTAAGCCTTTAGAATTGGACATGCCCAAGGCAGCTCTACCCCTAACCTTTCCTTGGCATGAGTCAATAAACTCTGTCCTAACCTTAAACCAGTTGGACCTGGGTTTTCTGTCACTTACAACCAAGTGTCTGCTGATAGATAGAAGGTGCCTCCTTGATGACTGATGGTCATTGTCTTAGAGTGGACAAGCGGACTGCCCACTGGGCAGTGACACTCGGCGGGATTTCTTGGCCCACTAGAATAAGTTATGTCGGTTCCTGAAAAATTGCATTTTGCTTCACTTGGCTCTGAGAAACCCAGTGTTAATTCATCCTTGAAGAGCACGTGTCTTTGGAAGAGCCTCCCCAGCCACTAATATCAGTTTTCCTTTTGAAAATTTCTCTCTGCATTATTTTTTTAATTTTATTTATTTATTTATTTGACAGAGAAAGACACAGCGAGAGAGGGAACACAAGCAGGGGGAGCGGGAGAGGGAGAAGCAGGCTTCCCGTGGAGCAGGGAGCCCGATGTGGGACTCGATCCCAGGACCCTGGGATCTTGACCTGAGCCAAAGGCAGACGCTTCATGACTGAGCCACCCAGGCGCCCTTTCTCTCTACATTATTAATGTCCCAGGCAGCTTCGTGCCTATCTGGCCCACGCAGAAATCCCCATGGCGGTCAGCCATTGTTTGGTTGGCTTGATTTTTTAAAACAAATTAGAAGCCCTGATTGAACCCCTAAAGTGTGTTTACTCTGAATGTATTAATGTTGTACTTATCAAATCAGAACTGTATTACACCCCTTAAATTACCTTGAAAACAAAATCAATAGTTTATTTAACTGGAGTCAAGAAAAGAAAAAGGGGAAAAAAATGCCCTGAGGAATCTGTGTAATAAATTTTACTTGGAATGAAACAATATGGATAAACTTGGGGAAAGAATTTCAGTGTAAAGCCAGGAATATGGGTAGCTTGGAGGAATAAAGGGGCACCTAATTTAATATTGTTCATTTCTGTGCACCTTCTGACAAATAGCTCACCCGGGCCTGTCAGTATAGGTTGCTTTCTGAGCAAAAGCCATGGGAGTAAACCACCTTATGGCATTTTTAATAGTGGCAGTGGTTGGATTTAGTGCAGGTATTTATACCATCTCTTTAACCAAATATTTGAGATCATTAAAACACAGGGCTGCTTATCCATGCTTTCAAATTGGACTCCAGGGGCAAAGTTTGATCTAAGTCAGATACCTCCACCTGAGCTCCCTGTGTGTGTTTGAAATTCACAGTTTCTCAGGGTTGTCCTGCTCCAGGTCAGAGCTCCTCTGTACTGAAGAGAAATGACAATTCCCCACGGAGTGAAGGATGTAGCCCAATACCCTCGAAGATCCGAGACTTCCCATCGACTAATCTCCTGCTGACACTTTGAAAGTATCTGACGGCAAAGCAGGAGGCACAGGTCTTCCAGACAAGCTGGTGAAGGCCTTCCGGGGAATGGATGGTGGACTGAGTCTGAACACAGAGGAAGTCAGAGGGTTGTTGGTTTCGCCAGCTTCCAAATATCTCCCACTTGCTTCCCTTTTGGGTCTCCACATATTGGTCTTAGAAGTCATAGAATTCTAGAGTTTGAAGAGAATTAGGAATTCTGGAAATCAAGTCATTCTTCTTTCAATCATTTGTGTACGTTTTCATCACACATTTCCTGAGTGCTTCCCCTGCACCTGGCCTTGACCCTGGCCCTGGGCACACAGCGGAGATGGTGAGCAGAGAGCTGTGGTCTCTGTCCGGTTATTTGAGGAGACGGGAAAGGGGAAGAAAGGACCAGCAAACACATAAACAAGATCATTTCAGGTGATGACAAGTGCCGCGAAGCATATTGGTCTGAATGTTGT
The DNA here is from genome assembly GCF_004348235.1 of Phoca vitulina. Taxonomy (NCBI): domain Eukaryota; kingdom Metazoa; phylum Chordata; class Mammalia; order Carnivora; family Phocidae; genus Phoca; species Phoca vitulina. The sequence goes on from NW_022589859.1 coordinate 25,790, forward strand.
GCTGCACAGTGAATGGGGAGAGAGCATCCCTTGGTCCTAAAACCTGACTCACAAGACATGCTTCACTTAATGGCCCTCTTCATACCTTTCCAAGAAAGCTCATTTTTTGGCTAAAGTTAACTACAGCCAGCTTCTCCTATTTATAACCGAAGAGCCCAAAAGACACAGTAATAGAGAGTGTTTGCGAAATCATAAAGAATTCTCCCTTATAAGACTGTCCTCAGAGGAACTGGAAACAAAAATTGAGATCAGAACATTGGCGAGAGAAGGGGAAAGACTTTCCTGTTTTTAGGAGACACTTAGCTTGGTGTTGACCACCCTGCGTATCTAAACACACTTCCTGTGTTTGGGAGAATTTCCCCTCTTAGCGACCACCCCATCTTCACTACCAACGGAGACGTGCCTTCTCCACTTCCCTTGCAGGTCGAGCACAGTCCTGGGACCTGGACTCGGCCAGTGGGCACACCCACGTGGGGACTTCCACCGGGGGGCTTGGGATGTAAAGGAACAGGGTTCTGGCGACAGGGACATTATCTTTTGTTCCAGAGGCGGCCATGACTGAAGGGCTGGACCCCAATGCTCCTGGGCCCCCACTGGAGAGTTCCACAGTGTAATTCAGACATGATTCCCAGCGGCGGAGACTCCGAGAAGCCTGATTTGCTGTCTCTCCCAGAGTCTGGGGGCTCCCCAACACCGTTTACTAAATCCCTTTCCTGCTCCAAGAGCTGGAGTGGACATTAGCGAGCAAGCCCCCCCCCGCCACCACCGCCCAGCCTCACGGCTGTTCAGCTAAAACTTCCCACTTTGTGTGCTCATCCTCTCCGTGTTGGAACGGTTGGTGGCCCTGCTTAGCCACCCCAAGTGTCTGATGTGGACAAGCCTCTCCTTGTCACCTCCCTGCAGCCGCTGACAGACTAACAGAGCAGAAAACATTTATTTTTGCTTCAAAATATGAAAATTGGATTGTAAATCAACGGCGAACCCATCTGTGAACATGTTCTCACAAATTCTAAATGTTACAAGCTGGAGGACACCACGTCCCTGGGGATTACTCAGCGTTGATATTAGTAACGACTAAGGTAGGATTTTCTTGGGTGGGAGGAGGGTTGGGGAGGAGGGCTGGTCACAGACAGGGAGATTGTGTGCTCTCTGGTCCCCAAACTCCTTGAAAGGTGGGACAGATGGTTGGGGGCTGTGAGAAGGAGAAAAGCCAAGGCCAAGTTGAAAGACTGTAGGCTGCTCTAGCAGAGCCTACTGGGTGCCCCTCAGAGTCCATCTCTTTCTTCTGTAGTTATAGAATCCCAGATCTTTGGCCACTCAGAACACATTTTTACTACCGTTAAAGGTACTCGTGACCAGCTCATAAGTTCTAATTAGTGGAATAATAAGCCTCAGGGCTGTGTTCCAATTCTGAGAACTCTCTTAAGGAGAGAGAGCATTCCCTCCCTCCATCGCTCTGGCCTGCTTACTCCTGGAGGGAACGAAGACTAGGGTGTCCCATCAGAGTAGGACCTGGATTCAGGAGCGAGAGGCCTTAGGCTGAGCATGGCAGGGCAGCAGGCCAGAGGGCACCTGGGGCCTTGATGTTTCGGGAGCCACTGTGCTAGCCCTGGAGCGTCCACATGTAGATGAGACAAAAATACATTTTTTTAAAATCTTGTTTAAGGTACTGCCATTTTGGTTTTTGGAAACTCACAGCGGACTGTCACCTCAACCAATACACAGATCACTTTGCTCAGCACTGAGTTAGAAACTTTGAGCAGAGGAAGGAGGCATTGAAGAAAAGGTTGATATGTAGTTTTAGTAAAAAGTCTGATTATAAAGATAGTACAACACTCCACGGCCTGGGGATCGGGCTGCATGGAGCCCTGACTCAGGGACTGGCCAGGGCAGGTGCAGCATGGGATCTGGGCCCCGAGACTAGGGAATGACAGACAGGAGAGTAAAGAGCAGGGCTTACCTTCCAGGGCCCAGAAGGGCAGTTGTCCCTCCTTGCCAAGTCAGAAGGGGAGAATTAACTCACACCAAAGGGGGTTTCTGCAGGAAATCATGTAGATGAAAACTCACCAGCAACTGACATGTATTGATAAATGTATCTAATCCGCGGAGCGCCTAGCACACAGCCAGTGCTCAGTAATTTTTTGTCATATGAAAGTATTGAATGATTATATGAATAATCAACCAACCAAGCAACAGAGAGGCAAACAAAGGATGGATGCTAGAATCTGAGGACTGGGGTCTAAATGTGTAAATTCTGGCTTTACCATTTAGCCATTGCTGAGTGATGTGGGCAAAGTACTCAGCCAGTTCCCTCAGGTAGAGGTTGGTGGTGCTGCTGATAAAGCCTCTCCTTTTAGGGATTAGGCTGAGTGGGATATATACATACAGGCATAGAAATAGATAGGCTTTGCTTAGCTCAGTGCCTGGAAAACATCAGTGTTCAATAAATGCAGAATTGTAACATCATTGTTGTTAAGGGTTGTGAACAAGAGGATCTAGGAGTCTTTAAGCCAATTTCCTTCCTAAGATGCCCTAGCAGCTTTCTCCCCATGTATTCAGATCTCACCCTTCCTTCTAGCCAGGGTAAGTCTCTGTTCCTCTCTAGGAAATCTGCAACCTTTCCTCCCCCTGACATCGTATTACTGCCCTGTCATCGGGCACCCGAAGAAGGCTGTCCTAGACATCTTGTAGATTCTTCTCTTATTCCCTCCCTTGATTTGTCGGCTACATGAGGGGCTAAATCCCGGACCCCTGAATTCTCCATTCTCCAGACTTATCCCTTCCATTTCCTCCCACATGTAAAAACCCATGTGCTCCTTCTCACATTGTTAACGCCTCAATTTTTATCGTAAATTCAAATCATTGTGTCCAAAATATTTAATATTTATATTATAAAAGAAAACTGTTCATCACTTTTTAAAACTGTGTGTTCAAGTGGAAACTCAATACCATAGTCATTTGATATCTACCATCATTGATTTTAAAAATACATGAGAAGCTCTTTTCTGATTGTTGGAAATTTTGCATTGTCTCCTGGAGCTACTCCCCTGGCAAGATTTGATGCAAATGTATCATATTTTTACTCTGGCAAGTCCTTTGTTCCAACAAAAACAAAAAAGCATGTATATTCCAATAAAAACATGTATAAATTATAATTGATAATTTACAAATGTCTGTGGCCAGAACATTTTAAATGTTAAACCTATGACTCTGAATTTAGTTATCAAAATTGTGACTAGTGCACAATTGATCAAAGGCACATAACTGTTGCAGGACTGTTTTTCAGTTAATTCGTGTATTCATGAATGAGTATGGCTTACTGTTATAATGGGAAGTTACAGTATCAACACATCCTGCTCATTTTTGGGGGGGGGTTGGGCTGATGTAAGCGTGGTGAACCTTGTTCACATAAATAAGCAGATGGCGACTGAAGAGTTACTGTCAACTTTGAATGACCTGCCACCAACATGGGCTACCTTGCCGCCTGGCTCCTGATTGCGTTAGCCACTGGGTGAGGAGAGGCGGCAGGAGATGAGAGAGGCGGGTCCTCATTCCACCGGCTGCCTGTCCCCTCCAGGTCACCTCCTGTCTCGAGGCTCCCTGTGTACAACCGCTCTGTCTCTGGCTTCCAGAAACCTCCCTCCCCCTGGTACTTAGCCGGAGCACTGCCTGATCCTTTGTAATTTCCCTTCGTCCTCCGCCCACACGTTTGGATTGGACCCTTGTGAAACGCTCCTCAAGTTAGTGGACAGGAGTTTGCCCTATTTTCCCTGTTGGAATTCCGACTGATCAATCTTTCTTTTATCAGCTGGGAGAAGGGCATGTGGAAAAGAGGATGTGGAAGAGAAGAACCCACGGGGCGCACGTGTCAGTCAGGGATCTAGAAATTGATTCTCTTCAAGCTGTCTGTGCCCGTGAGCCTTTAGAATGTCACCACGTCCCCCCAGGGGTCTGAGCACTTCGATTTGACGATGGCTGATCTAATACCTGACCATCTGCCCTTCTCTCTCTCTCTCTGCCCCGTAATTGCAGGAGCAGTACTGGGAACCAGAATGTCATTAAGAAAGCTGGTGAGGTTTTTAGCATCCCGGCTAAAGGATGCAGAGAGCCCCCAGGTAGCCAGGATGCGTGCCCCCCCCCCACCATTGCCCTCCTAGCAGGGGAAGCTAGGGAAGCTAGCGGGGGAAGCTAGGAAGTCCCTCCTAGCGTTGATGTTCGGGAGGGACTGACCTCAGAAGGCCAGGCCCCCGGGGTCACCTGCTTGAACTGAGCACTTATCACTCTTGTAGGGCAGCCTGTCTTGTTTTTTTATCTGCCAGACTCTCTGCAGTGCTGATTTAGAAATTCTAGACAACCCATCGAGAGTTCTTTATTGCAGTGGCGGGCAACCGATCTACAATAACATGGAAAGAGATAGGGGTCCCCAGGCCAGGACGGCAGCTGCTGTTTAAGTTGGAATTGGGGGTAAGATGTGTGTTGGCAGAGTGATGGGGGGAGGGGTAGTGTGGTGCAGCAAGCAAGGGGGATGGGGTGGTCATCTGTGGCTTCCCACCCCTGAATCCCGCTGGAAACCCCAGGGTCAGCTGCCCAGTTTTCGAGGTGTCGGCATCCCCACTGAGACTGGAGGCTCCAGGCGGGGGCTGTGGGTGCCTTTGCATTAGCTGCCAGGCCTTTTCCTTCGGGGTCACTCAGATGGAAGCCCTTCTTCCTGCCTTTTCACACAAAGGGAGAGGCTCACATATCTTGGTCCATCGGGGTTGTCACTGGGTCTTCATGAGGGAAATGGAATTACAGATGTGCGCGTTCTTAGAACACTTTGCTGGGAAGGCAGGGTATAAATCCACCTGCTTCGCGGCCCATTTCTCCCACTCTGCTGGGCGGCCTGTCGTTCTCCGAGGTCAGGCTGGGGTGGGGTGAATGGAGAGGAATCCTGCTCCTGCCTGGACAGGCTCAGAGGATCCCCCACTTCCTTCCCCTGCATTACATCAGAGGCTGTAGAGGAGAGGGGATGGAGGGAGATGATGCTCATCATCTTCCCCCGAGGGGAGCAGGTGTTCTCACCCTCTGGCCTGGGTTAATTGGTTCAGCCACTTTGTGGTTGGTCTTATTTCTGCTTTCAGAAAAGGAAACGGAAGCTCCGAGAGGGGCAGTAACTCACTCAAGGTCACACAGCAGGTGTAGGGCAAAAGCAGGATTTGTACACAAGAACCCTCTCATCCATCCATTCATTCAATATTTGTTGAGCTTCCTTTAGGGGACAGTCACTGGAGAAGAAAGCAATGAAGACAATCAGCAAAGCCCTATCCTAGTGGGCTGGGTTGAGGAAGACAGACAAGAAACAATACACAGTCCACCAGGCAGTGATCGTGGATGTGGGGAGAAGTAAAACAGAATAAAGGGTATCCTTGGGAGTGGTGTCCTTTTTTATAAGGTAGTGGAGAGGTGAGGAGAGGCGGCAGGAGAAAGTGCCAGCCGAGCACAGACCTGAAGGAAGTGAAGGCATGAACCGAGCTTCTAACTGAGGAAAGAGAGCTCGAGGCAGAGGACACAGCAAGGGCAAAGGCCCTGTGGCAGGACTATGTCTCACATGTTGGAGAAATAGCAGGTAACTGCATATGTACTCCCTGGAGTCCCACATTCAAGGGGATAGTCAGCAAGGAGTGGTGGGAGCAGTCTGCCCCAGGTACAGGCAGGAAGGGGGGGCATTATCTATAGAAAGTTTAAACCAATAATAAAACGGACTCAAACTGAGTGATAAAACACTCCTTGCCACCAGGGCAGATAGCTCCTCCTCACGCCCCGTGCCCAGAATGCCACATTAGGCCAGAAAATTTTGCAGGGCCGAGCCTGTTTGTCTTGTTTCTTGTCATATCCCCAGGACTTAATATCTTGGTCTAGAATCCAGTTTTTGTTGAAGGAACAAAGAAACAAACAGGTGTCCTCGGAGAGCTGTGAACATGTGGCCAAATGTGAGTGAGAGGCTGGATGGGGAAGGACAGCTTAATAATACCATGCTGGACAGGGCCACTGCGGGGGCTCCGCGAGGCTGGGTGTGGGGTGGACAGCAGGACCAGGGCCCCTGGGTGGGCTGTCACACGTACACGTCAGTGTCGTCCTGCCTGCTCCCACCCGTCTGTGCTGAGGCCGCAGGAGGCCCCGAGCGCAGAAGCCCCAGCCTCGGTCTCTGTCCTGGGAAGAGGGATGACATCTCTGGCCCACTGCCCACCTCCTCCCGCTCTGGTGGGATCTGAGCGGCCAATGAGGACGGTGAGCGAGTGGAGGCCTTGGAGTCCCCAGGCCAGGTTCAAGTCCTCGCTCCATCAGCAACTGGCTGTATGACATTGGCCAGGACGTTTTCACCTTCTGAGCCTCGTTTGTGATCTAGGGCTCTGGACTGGGTGACCTAGAAGGTATTTTTAACACCGACTTCCCAGGAATCCAGATATTTCCCCCCAAGGACTAGTCTATGCAAAGCGCTGTTGGAAATTCAGAACCACGAAGGACACAGTCCTTCCAAATGGACCAGAATGTATTATGCATCCGGTCAATCTCGGTCCCCACAGAGTGGTCTCCAGGAGGAATCTTACTTATTCCAACAATGGAGTCGTTGTCAAGGCGACCGTGGCCTCCTCCGGGGCTCTCAGAGCTGGGGTGGGAACCGCAGGGAAATCTGTCCCTTTAGTCACACCTTGCTTGGCCCTCCAACAGTACTCGGAGCACATTTCCTTCCCATTAACTTTGAACCTGAATCACCTCCAGACATTTCTAAATGCCAGCCTCACACTCCAGGCCCCGCTGGGTGGGCTTGTGACCGGCACAGCTGCTCGGAGCCCCAGGCTCGGAAGGGGCCCTACCCAGTCTAATGCTCTGCCACTGCTGACTTGAGATGCGTTTTTTTCTTTTTTAAAGATTTCATTTATTTATTTGAGAGAGGTGGGGGGGACGGTGGGAGCAGAGGGAGAGGGACAAGCAGATTCTGCGCTGAGCATGGAGCCCGATGCGGGGCTTGATCCCAAGATCCTGGGATCATGACCTGAGCCGAAGGCAGATGCTTAATGACTGAGCCACCCAGGTGCCCCCAAAGTCCTGATTTTAATATCTGAGTCTGGCCAGAGGTGGAACGTCACTGGAGTGTGGCCTGGAGGCCCCTTAGGTTAGTTTCTTCCTTTCTCAGTTCTTGGTCCTGCCCACCCTGCCTCAGGATGGGTTTGATTAGGGTGCCACTGAGCTCCAGCTGCTTTGTTGTTAAGTGTGGGGCTGGGGCAGTTTGTGTTTGGGGCCCTGGACTGTCTATGCCTGGGGAGAACAATGCCTCTCTCCTTTGGTTGGCTTGTCCTGCAGGCTCACTCAGCTGAGGCCCCTCTCCTGTTTCCAGGGCCCCCATCCTCAACCACCCGGGAGGTGTTATGAGAACCCGTACCCCTCCCCATCACAGTCCCAGGAATGCCCCCCGCCCCAGGTCATCCTTCCCTCTGAAAGGTTCAAGAGAAGGGTTTCAACTACTGGACTGGAAATGAGGAAGACCATTTCCCAGCACAAAATGAAGACGTGGGGCCTCTTGTTAAAAAATTATTAAGAATTTCAAGACAGCAGAGCATTGAATCAAGCGGGAACCCTCCTAAATGCAGGTCCTGCGACACTGCCCGGGCTGTGCATGTAGCCGATGCGGTTTCCAGGGGCCTGAAATTCCTCCTGGGGAGAAGCCAGGCTGTGTGTCTTTGGAAAATAATTACAAACCTCATTTTCCATTCATCTCTATTGCGTGAGTCCCAGCCAGCCGAGCCACACACAGCTTATCAGAGCCAGAGCCGAAGGCTGCCTGGTTTGATCTCAAAATGAGTGGAAGGAGGATGCAGAGGCTTGCCCGTGAACTTCTTAAGGTCCGCATGCACAGCCCAGGATGCCAGTGAAGTGACTTTGCCCCCCAACCCCTCCCATCTCCAGCTTCTGAGCATTTTCACGCTTCCTACTCAGAAGGCAGCCTCTCTGTGTTATTATTATTTCAAATCCCAGCTACATGGTTCTGAGTGTCCTTATTTTTCCCCTATCTTTTGATTATGGGTAAATCAAGTTTTTATCCATCAATGTGTGTGTCTCTGTCTCAGTGTGGTGAGCTGAGGGGACTGGTCGGCATGGTGAGGCTGCTCAAGCACACGGATTTTGCTTAGCTTTTATTTGTATTCTGGATGGTTTATTCGGAGGGTATGGGGAGTCTGGGAGGGCAGATGAAAGTCCTCCAAAGCCACCTCTTCTATTGTTTCCTGGAGGAGAATTGAGAAAATCTTCTACTTCATCAGAAAATTGTTTATTTATTTTTTAAAAAAATTAATTAGAGATGTCCAGATTCCAACTGCTGCCCATGACCTCCAGCCCAAGCCACTGTCTGTCCCCCTGGCCTCCTAGCTGGTCTTCCTGCTTCCACTCTTGCTTTTTTGCCCTACAGAAGCCAGCCATCTTTTTAAAAACCAATAGTTAGACATTTTTAAAAACATTAAAACATTCTGGTGAGTTCTACTGGTGCTGAGGTTGGGATTTGGGGATTTTGTTTCTCCTCTCTGAAGATGAGACACTTGAACAGAGATAGGGATGAAATGTGGTGATAAGTCTTCGGAGGGGAGAAGAGCATCCTGAGCAGAGGAAGCAAGTGCAAAGGCCCTGAGGTGGGCATGTTCTTGCAGTGAGACCGGTAAGGCTGGATTGGAGTGGGAGGGGAGCAGACTCTATGGTTTGTGTAGACACAGGAAGCCTGGAGATGAGGATCATTGGAGGGTTGCAAGCAGAGGAATGGCATGATCTGGTTATCATCCGCTTCTGGCTGCTGTATGGAGAATGGGCTGTAGGAAGCAAGGGCAGAACCCCAAAGGACCATTTAGGACCCTATTACTGTTATCCAGCCGAGACACAACGGTGGTTCATCTCAAGTTTTCTCGACCTTGACAGTAGTGGCAATTGGGGTTGGCTCACCTCTGTCGTGGGGGCTGTCTAGTGTGGCGTAGGATGTTTAGCAGCCTCCCCGGCCTCCGCGCCCTCGATGACAGTACCTCGTCCAGCCCAGTTGTGACAATAATGTCCTCAGACATTGCCAAATGCCCCCAGGGGACAAAATCGCCCCCCGTTGAGAACCACTACCCCAGCTGAACTCTTCCACTGGTTCGGGCTACATCTGGCCCAGGTAAGACAGTCTCATCTCTCCCTGCATGTGTCTCTTTTTTTCCTTAGGTTTTGGGACTATTGATTGCCCTGTTGGGATCTAGAAAAGTCATGCACTTGCTGCTCATCTGGTTTCTGTCCCTTGCAAGGTTCGGGGCTATGTTCTTACTAGCTGTGACTCTGAACAGAAACTAGAAGGGGACCCTCTAGTCTTCTGGGAGAAAAGCATTTCCCAGAAGCCCCCAGCCAACTGGCCCTCACAGCTCATCGGCCAGAAGTGGTTAAATGCCCACTTGTGGGATTGTCATGATTGGCAGGGTTGATCTGTCCCCTTGAGTTGGACACTTTGCTTCCCAAACAGATCCAATTTCTATCAGCAAAGAAGAGGTAAGCAACCAGTCGTCTGACACAAACCCGGCCGTACTCACTTGTTATATCTCCTTCACCTGCTAGACTCAAAGCAGAAGTCATATCCTATTTATAACTCCTGTTTTTGGGGCGCCTGCTTGGCTCAGTCAGTGGAGTGCCTGCCTTCGGTTCAGGTCATGATCCCAGGGTCCTGCGATTGAGCCCCTCGTTGAAAAACCCCTGTATTTGTTTATGACCTGGTGCTTGATTTAATAATACCCGTCAAATGAACGAATACATGAGCAGGAGCCTCATCAGAGATATTCAAGGCTTCTGTGAGAACCCCAAATCAAAGCATCCTCTGAAAGATCTGACACTTGGCTTCCTTCTCAATGTGTCCCCGTGGGGGACGTCCGTCTTCTTGCTCCGCAGGGATATCAGTGGATCAGAACGGGCCTGTGCTGTACATCTGTACTCAAGTCAACTTCATGGAATCCGCCTGACAGCCCTGCCATACCGTTGATATTATTCCCGTTCTGAAGATGAGGACACTGAGGCCCGGGGAGGTCAGCAAACGAGTCGTCGCCAGCCAGGGAGACAGAGCCACATTAGCAAGAGCCCAAGCCTTTGGACTGCTCTGTTCTTTGATTAAATCAGCAGCCACATGAATCCCCCCACAAATGAATTTTCTGAAAGGGATCGTAAAACAGATCTGCTGTCACCGAGAGACCTACATTGAATTGCACTTACTGTCAAGTGGACTGGCTTCTCGAACCTTTAGAACACCGTTATCCACCGAAGACCCACAAGCCATACGGGGCCCACAGAGACTTGCAGCTGGGCTGCCCAGGGCCGCACATGGTGGGACACAAGCAAGTGCACACAAATACTGCTTGTGGGGGCCTGTTCCATCACACGGTGAGATCCACATGTTTCATCTCCCTTGTCCGCTCACCCAGGAGAGAATTACTGATGGACAATAAAGCAGACAGACAAACTGCCACCTTTATGTGTTCTCAGAGCGGTGTCCTAACTGGTCACAGCCCCTCCAGCTTCTAAGAGTGAGAATTTAGAGTAACCACCGCCTCTGCCTGGGGTCACACATCAAACAGCTCAAACAGCTCACAGTTTATAATTCTCCCACTTCCCAACCTCACCCTCCCTTCGTGAAGACGCGCTGTTGGGCACTGGGCGTTCGTATAAATTAGACTACACAGTTACGTGTAATTAAGAGGGGAAATGGGTACCGAGCTACACAGATGAGCCCCGTTTAGCCGGAGTAAATCCATCTCTGTGTCAGCACGCCAGCCCAGGGAGGCAGCAGGAAACACAATTATCTCTCTTCTGACTTAATGGGGGTTTATGGTGCTATTTTTCATTATCATAATTTCTCAAGACGTATAAACTTTTTCTTCTAATGCAATTACAATTCTACATACAAGATGGCTTATGTCTAAGAGAAAATTCAGACAGAATTAACCACAAGAGTGCAATGTTATAGATGATGCTGGAATTTCCATTTTAAAACACGCGCATCGCTCTTCTGCTGGAGAGCTGAGGAGTTTGGCCCCTAACCCCCGGGGGTGACGCCGCTGTCTTTTGCTCTTGAAAAGCAAGTTTGGACCCAATGTTGTGACTCTCAAAGCCCCTTTGCTCCTGCTCTGTGCCATCTTTTCTGGATCTTCCAAACTCAGCCCAAGCCGCAGCCGCCTTCCCCACTTTTAAGGGTTTCTCCTTTGCTCACTGATTTGTTTGACTTCTGGGAAGCGTGACTTTTACAACCTCATAAATCCCCTCAGCTCCAACCCAAACTCGGCCAGAAAGTGCTCAGACAAAAATGGCTCAGGTTGTATTTCAGCCCTTGTTGGAGATAAACACACAGCAGGAATGATTTTTTTTTTTTTTAATTGTTGTATAGGAGTCCCAGAAATAAAACAGCATTCTGGCTTTGCAAGGGGGATAGAAGCAGCCGGGCGTTCTGCACAGAGGGCTGCCAAGGAACTCACAGAAGGATGAAATGAGGCGTGTGGGTGTCAACAGAAAGGTCCCCTCGAGATTAAACCAGCAAGGGGGTGGGGAGTCAGGACCGGCGTGAGGAACCTGAAAAGCCCGATCATCCAGCCAGGATGCGCACAGAGAAAGGTGCCATCAGGGTGACGAGGGACAGGAGGGGAGAAAGGCTGTCCCAGGTGGGGCGGTTGGAGACGGACGGGCAGGGACTGGAGTGTCAGGAGGCCAGGGGGTCCCCAGAATCACACTGGGGCCCCACCCAGGCCCCCAGCTCAGTGGCTGAGTGACTCCCCAGACTGGGGGACATCGGAGCCCCGGAGGACCCTCAAGTCTCCCAGGCAGACACGGAGCTCCCGGATGGGGCCAGGAGTCCCCTCCCGCCTGGAGGGAAGCTGGAAAAGTCAGGCTGAGGCCTCAGACCCAGAGGACCAGGGAGTATGCTCTGAATTATGGGAATGAGATGTGGCCAGAGGGCGCTTTGCAGCCCCTTGGACTCTGCGAGTGAAGTCCTCACCTGAAACCCGATCCATAGCACCTGCCTGCAGTGAGCACACACACATGTGCTTGTACACACACGTGCACACACAGGCACTCACATGCAAACCCACATGTGCACATGTGCACGCAGGCACACACACAGTCATTGCTCGTTCGCTCCATGAGCATTTGTGGAGCTCCTCCCCTTGCCGGGCTTTGCATTACGTTTCAGGAAAACTCAGGTGAACAGTGTCCAGTTCCCGTACACCAGAAACTCTTGGTCCACTTGGAGGACCACTGGGAAAAGCAATGGGATCTCAGGGTGGAAGAATGGGAGGAGACACCCGAACATCCTAGTTTTGCACAGTGGCCTCTCTCCGAGATCCCCCACCTGCCTGGAGACCGGAGACCACACCCCCCGCACACAGTAGGCACGCGTGCACAGTAGGACAAGCGCAGACTTTCTTGTTGACCATCCCCTTTCACCTCTTTTCCTTCCTGAAAGCCCTGATTCTTTCCCTGCACCCCTATGCTCTGGACAGTCTTCTCTGCAGCTTGTTTTAATCACTTCTAGAGTTAAAAGTCAATATTTAATTAACCAAGTAATTACATTCAGCTTAGGTTTGAATCTGGGCATCTGCGCATCTGTGCATGCGGGGACGCCCGCCCCGGCCCCCTCCATCTGCCCCTGCCTCGGTCCCACAGCGCCACCCTCCCTTCCTTCGGGGCAGGGAAGGGGAGGCTGCGCTTGAGCTGGTTCTCTGGGGACAGAGACGCGGGTAGGATGGGCTTTTCCTGGAGGACACTGGGGTCTGTCCCCAGGGCAGCAAGGGCCACTCTGCTCTCGTAGTTAATAGTGAAGGGGACTTCTTACTGCATCTCCGACACCCATCGCAGAACCACCACGGGAGGGTTTTAATTAAATGAAAGCCATTCATACATATGTAAAGGGGGTGGGGGGACAGACTGGAGACCACTCACCTTGTCAGAGAGGTTCTCCCAGCTTTGCTTGTCCTCCGTCATGGAGGGGAGAACCCTCATCAAAACGGCCCGTCCGGGGCTGTGATTTCGTGTGCTGTCAAGCGGCTCCAAGGGCAACCGTGGCCGGCTTGGCTGGTATCAGGCTCGTTGGACATTTGCACATGAAGGATCTGCCTTCCTCGGGCCAAGCTTACATACATGCCACAGCTGAGGGGTGGGTGCAAGGTTTAGTCTTTGGGTATATTTGCTGCTTTGTTTGCTTCCTTTTTTTGAACTTGAGTTCTTTTGGAACATTAATAACATGTTAACAACATCTCACGTGAGTTCCAGGGTTTTCCCTTTACCTCCGTGTGTCCTGCGTGGGGCTCTGCAGAGGCCTGAGGCCCAAAGCCACCAAAAGGTGTAGACAGAAACAAAAGAAACCAACCAACCCAAGAATAGGAAAGGGAAGGCTGGGTGGAGACGGTACCCAGTGGTAGGGGTGGGTTAAATCTGTCAGCGGCAGCACCCCAGCAGAGCGTGTGGGGGTTGACCCATCCCATACCCCTTACCCAGCTGCAGCCTGCAGGCCCTTCTGCCCACCCTGGGAGTACCAGCAAACCTGGCATCTCATGATCCTCCACCCAAAAGCAGAGGGTAACTTAGACCCAGTATCCCCCCAGTCCTCCCTCCAGCAATAGAAGGTGGACGAGGCCCACGGTCTTCCAACCCTTCACCTATGGCAGAGAGCCACTCGGACCCCGCAGCTCCTGTTCCTCCACCCGCCTCCCTCCCCTGGCGGCATCAGCAGAAATAGAATGGAATGCCGGGGGCTTGTCTATGCCTACAAAAACCTTGGGATTTTAATAGATGCTTTTAACATACAGATCAATTAGGAGAGAACTGACATTTTACTCTGTTGAGTTTTCCAATCCATCAGCAAGGTTTTTCTATTTAGTTCTAGAATTTCTTTCATTAGCATTTTGTCATTTTCAGCATATAGATCTCATACACGTTCTGTTAATTTTGCATCAAAGTACTTCATTTTATTTGGAGCAATTATAGGTGGTATTGCATTTACATTTCAGTTCCCATTTGTTCACTGTTAGGTATATGGATATGCAATTGATTGACTTTTGTGTATTGATCTCACATCCTACGACCTTGCTGAAATCACTAGTTCTAGGAGCTTTTTAGGTAGGTACTTTTGGATTTTCTCTGTAAGAAATCATGTCATCTTTAAATACAGACATTTTCACTTCCATTTGTATGCCATTTGTATGCCTTTTATTTTTCTTCCTTCCTTTTTTTCTTTCTTTCTTTCTCTCTCTCCTTTTCTTTCTTTCTTTCTTTCTTTCTTTCTTTCTTTCTTTCTTTCTCTTTCTTTTTTTCCTTATTGCACTCTCTAGAACTTCCAGGATTAAGGTGCATAAAAGTGGTGAAAATGGACATCTTGCCTTCTTCCTGGTCTTAGAGACAAAGCATTCAGTCTTTCACCATTAAGTATGTTGCTAACAGTAGCTTTTTTGTGGATGCTCTCTGTGAGACTGAGAGAGTTACCCTGTGTTCCTAGTTTGCTGAGCACTTTTTCATGAATAGATACTTCCTCTGCATCCGTTAAAATGATATTTTTTCTTTTTTAGCCTGTTGATATGGTGGATTATATTGATGGATTTTTTAATATTGAACTAGTCTCGCATACCTGGAGTAAATCCCACTGGGTCACATTATATAATTCTCTTATACATTATTGGATTCAATTTGCTAACCAATTGGAAAATTCATATGTCTAAATTCACAAAAGAGGTCTACAGTTTTCTATTTTTCTACTGTTTTTGTCTGGCTTTGGTATCAGTATCATTTCATGAGGACAGCATTTTCTTTCAGGTTTTTAAAATTTACATTTATTCTTTAAAAGTTAACATGTGCGTAACAGACAACTGAAAAACACAAGAAGCAAAGAACAAAGCCTCTGCTGGGACGTGTTCCTTTATCTGTTTTCTGGACGAGATTGTGTAAAGTTGGTGTTAATTTTTTTTTTTAAATGTTGGATAAAATTCTCCAGCGAAACCATCTGGGCCTGGCAACTTCTCCAGGAGCTCTCAAATGACAAATGCAATTTCTTACATAGTTCAAGACTGTTGCCTACTTCATATTGATTGAGTTTGTTAGTTTTTGGTTTTTGACAAATTGGTCCATTTCTTCTAAAGCATGAAATCTATGAGTATAAAGTAATTCACAGCACTCCTTTATTATGTCTTTAATAACTATAGGATCTGTAGTGTTTTATTCCTGGTATCGGTGATTTGTTGTTTCTCTCTTTTTATCTTTGTCAGTCTTGCTAAAATCTTGTCGATTTTACTGATCTTTTCAAAGAAACTGTTCTTTGTTTCATTGATTTTCTCTATTCTTTCTGTTTTCAATTGCACTGAGTCCTGTTCTTATCTTCATTTGATCCTTCCTTCTGCTCACTTTGGATTTACTTTGCTCTTCTTTATTTAGTTTCATAGGTAGAAACTGAGATTACTGATTTGAGATCTTATCTTTTTCCCTAGTGTGAGTTTATTACTCTAAATTCCTCTCCAGCATGACTTCAGCTGCAAATCACACATGTTGTTTATATGCTTTATTCTCATTTTCATTCAATTCTATGTATTTTAAAAATGTCCTTTGAGATTTCCCCTTTGACTCACGGGTTACATAGAAGTGTACTGTGTGGTATTTGTCTGTTTGAAGAGTTTCCTGCTATCTTTCTGTTACTGATTTTTAGTTTGATTTCATTATCATGAAAGAACATACTCTTCATGATCTGAATTCTTTTCCACTTGTTAGGGTTTGCTTTATGAACCAGGATATGGTCTCTCTTGGCGAATGTTCTATTATGAGCTTGAGAAGGATGTGTATTTTGTTGTTGGCGATGAAGTAGTCTATAAATGTCAGTTAGATCCAGTTGATTTATGGTGCTGTTCAATTTAACTACATCCTTACTGATTCCTGGCTGTGAGATCAGGCTTCTAGGTATGTCAATTGCTGATAGAGGGTGTCAAATCCTGTTAAGTTAGGTGCTGAAGTCTCCACCTATAATTGTGGATTTATCTGCTTCTCCTTCCAGCTCTATTGGCTTCTGCCTTCTGTGATTTGAGGCTCTGTTGTTTGGTGCACACGTGTTTAGGATCGCTATATCTTCTTTGTGGAGTGGTCCTTTTATGGTTACATAATGTCTCTCGTTGTCTCTAGTAGTTTTCTTTGCTGTAAAGTCTACTTAATCTAATATTAATACAGCCCCTTTGCTTTTATTAAATTCATGTTTGCATGACACAATTTTATCCATTCTTTTACCTGCAGCCCACCTATATCATTATGTTTGAAGTGAGTTTCTTGCAGACAACATATAATTGGGTTGTATTTTTCAATCCAGTCTGCCAGTCTCTCTCTTTAAATTAGTTTGTTTAGACCATTGGCATTTTAAAATAATTATTGATCAGTTAGGGCCAAAGACTGCTATTTTATTATTATTCTCAATTTACTCCCTCTGTTTCTCTTGCCTTCCTGTAGTTTCTGAGTCCTTTTTGTAATTCCATTGTGATTTGTTTATAATGTTTTAGAGTTCATCATTTTATATATTTTTCTCAGTGGCAACTTATTCCATATATACATATATGTAACTGATCACCAGGAACTGCTATCGATATTTTAACTCTTAGAGGGATGCATTAAAACCTTCCTGATATTTAAGGTCCTTTACCCTTCCCACTTTTTTTTTTTAAAGATTTTATTTATTTATTTGAGAGAGAGAGACAGAGCACAAGCAGAGGGAGGGGCAGGCAGAGGGAGAAGCAGGCTCCTTGCTGAACAAGGAAACTGATGCAGGACTTGATCCCAGGACCCTGGGATCATGACCTGAGCCGAAGGCAGATGCCCAACCGACTGAGCCACCCAGGTCTCCCTACCCTTCCCACTTTTAAAATGCAATTGTCCAGGGGTGCCTGGGTGGCTCAGTCAGTTAAGTGAGCAACTCTGGATTTCGGCTGAGTTCATGATCTCAGGATCGTGAGATTAAACCCCGAGTCAGGCTCTGTACTTAGCAAAGAGTCTGCTGGAAATTCCCTCTCTCTGCCCACCCCCTTTCTCTCTCTCTAAAATAAATAAATCTTTTTAAAAAGTGCAATTGTCTGAAGTGCTTCCTTTCACACCTCGAGCACCACACCACGCGACATGATTATGTTTGCTTCAGCCATCATATACGATTTAAGAAGCTCAGGAAGTGAAAAACAGTCTATTATACTCACACCTAGTGTTGCCCGTTCAAGTATTCTTTTTTCCTTTCTCAAGGTCCAAGAGTTCTTCTGACATGGTTTCTTTCTGCCCATGTAGTTATATTTGAAGTGAGTTTCTTGTAGACAGCATATAATTGGACATGTTCTTAAATTCAGTCTGCCAATTTTTGTGTTTCCGTTGGTGTATTTAGACCATCTGCATTTAATGTAATTAATGGTATGTTAGGGTTTAAGTTTGTCATTTTATTTTTGTTTGTTCTTTCTGGGGTTCTGTTTTGTTTTGGCTTTCTGTAAGTTATTTGAACAATTTTTAGCATTCCATTTTGATTTATCTATGGTGTTTTTAAGTGTATCTCCTTATATAGATTTTTTAGTGGTGGTTTTTGGCATACACATAATTTACCACAATCTCTGGGTGTCATCACTTTACCAGTCTGAGTGAAGAGTATACTTCATAGTATCCAGCAAGATACCAAGTAGAGTGCTTAACACAGGAATGGCAGGAATAAAAGAATAATAGCAATAGCCAACCCTTACTGAGTGCTTATTATACACCAGACACTGTTCTAGGCACTTCCTATACATTCACTCATTTAATCATTACAATAACCCAATAAGGAAGGTGCCATCACTGTGCCCAATATATAGATCAGGATGGTGAGGCATAGTGGGGAGAATCATAGGGCTAGTCACATAGGGACTAGTAACCAAGAGGGGCCTTTACCAGCCCCAGGCCTGGAGGGGACCCAGGGAGAGCTCTCATTGTAGGACAGGTCTGCCTGTGAGGAGCTGAGGCTACAGGAAGTGGATCATGGCCACTGTCACATCATGACCCAGCAAGGGAGGGGGACCTGCCGACCCCTCTCTCCTCCTGTCTAATCTGCTCTGCCTCCTCCTATGGACCAAACACAGCCAGAAAGCCACAGGGCAGGGAAGCCCAGATGACCGGATTGTAGAGGTGGGACTCTCCTAACGCACAGAGCAGACAGAGAAAGTGTGAGCGGAGAAGGAATGAGCAGAAATGCCTGCTCCTCCTGGTTAGGCTTCTTCCTTTTCTTTCTCTGGGGCTGATTTGTCTGCCAAATTGGTTGGATGATTCAGACAGGCTGGTTATCTGACTTGGGTTTTAGGCTGCCACCAGCACATCCTTCTGGGCCCAGGGGAGAAATTCGGTCTGCAGAAGTGGTCTCAAAAGGCTTTTTCTGCCAGTCTATTGACCGAGCAAATTGCAAATATTTTTCTTTTGACTTTAGCAAAGTTAAGTTTTGGCTCTGCTATAGCTTCAACTGTTCAAAGGAACTCTCATTGTTCATGCCAGGAGACATTCTACAAATCATTATCTGAGCGCTGGCGTTGGGCCCGCCTTTGTGTAAATATCCACAGGATTCTTTTCCTTTAGACCCACAAATATAAAGGCAAGGAGAAAAAGAAATAAAACAACAAAACGCCACTCCTGCAGCCTGAAAGAAGAGATCACCCCTCCAACTTTGCCTGCTTTCCACGACGGCTTTCTCTCTGCGGAAGGGGGGCCCAGTTGGTTAAGCATCCGACTTTTGATCTCAGCTCAGGTCTTGATCTCAGGGTCGTGAGTTCTAGCGGCGCGCTGGGCTCCATGCTGGGCATGGAAAAGAAGTTCTGTGTTTCTGTCACACCACCACCTGAAAGGCAGGTTTCAGAGGGATTCTCTTTGCATGCGCAAAGGTCCTGAGGCAGAACGAGTAGGGCAGGTGTGGCTGGAGCTCAGTGAGGCTGGGAAAGGGAGGTAGAGCATGAGACTGGAGGGAAAGGTAGGAGACAGATCCTGGAGGTTCTCTGGGCATGGCAAGAA
Source organism: Phoca vitulina (assembly GCF_004348235.1). Classification (NCBI taxonomy): domain Eukaryota; kingdom Metazoa; phylum Chordata; class Mammalia; order Carnivora; family Phocidae; genus Phoca; species Phoca vitulina. Next base: position 44,840 of record NW_022589859.1, read on the forward strand.
GTGCGGCCCATTGATGAGCTGAGGGTTGGGCCTTTAGACTGTCCACTGTCAAGGACAACAGAGTTTGGAACATTGTTGCCAGCAGAAAATTTTAAGATTTTTTAGGTAAGATTTTGCAATCAACCCTTAAATTGTGGTGATGACACAACAGCAAATCTGTAGCCTTTTTGAATTCATTATTAAAAACACGAGTCAGTCTTTCAGCTGCCAAGAATAGGTGATTAGTGTGAAACTAAGGCACTCCTCATGTGACAATCTGTATTAATGATCATGCATATAGATATTTTTCAGGCAGTTTTCAAAAAGAATTTGCAGTCAGGAAGCAGTCAGAGCCCCTGGCTTACATCGACAATTTGACATATAGTAACACGGTCGTGTTTGAAAGGAGCCACATGGAGCCACTGGTGGGGGGGGGGGTGGCGCTTCCAGACCATGGATACCATGGTGGGAGTTTTATGTCCAGGAAGAACTTTGCACAGTGGACTTGAGCTTAGAGAGGGAGGCAATGCCATGATGTGGGGGTCCATGGGCTGTGCTGAGGTCCTAGGCTTTATTCCGAGAGAGAGAGATACAGGTTAGGGGGTTTTAAACAGAGGAGGGACACAGCCTGTCTCAGATACCAGCAAGATCCCTCTGTGTTCGTGTAGAGAAAGAATGGATGAGGGTGAGGGCGGAAGCAGGAAGATGGTGGGGGAAGCCAGTGTCATTATCAGGCGAGAGGTGATGGGGGCTGGCCAGAGCCCAGGTGGCAGTGAGAAGGTGCTGGACCCCGCGTGAGTTTAGGAGTTTGAGGTCCAGAGAAAGGAGCAAGGATATCTCTTAGAATTTTTACCTGAATCACTGAGGTTGGTGACTGAATGCCAGAACTTTTTCTCTTGGGATCAATAAATGTTTGTGGTACAATCTGTGCTTGAAATAAGCTAAATATCAGGCTTGGATTGTCATGTGACATCAGTGACTCGATGGAAACCGGCAGAACACGCCGGTATAAGAAAGGGAGCAGTGGCAATGATGAGGACACAGAGAAGAGCAGAGCAAGGAAGATCATGGAAAGTTGAGAAGGTATCTGTGTGTGTGTGTATTTATACACGGCAGGTGTATATGCATATTAATTTATATGGGTATATTTTATGGATATATTGGAAGTGGCAGAGCCAAGATTTGAACACATGTTCTTCACCACTGCACTATTCAACGAGTCTGGTAGAGGATATTGGCTTGTTCCAATTTGAAAGGTTATTTTTCACTGTTATAAATAGCGTGGCTGGCAATGTCTGAGCACACAGAACTTTCGCACCCGGAGGGGTTCTGGAGATGAATTCAGGGAGAGGTGGTGTCTGAAAGCCCCGCCCATCTGTGGCATCTGTCAGCCCCCGCCCTGCCTGCCCACCCTCTTAGATCAGGGCCTGAAAGCCTTTCCTGTGACAAAGGGCCGGGACTTCTTCTCCAGCAGGGAGAAAGAAAGAACCAGGCCTTGAAGGTGGCCAAGCTCCTTCTGCGACATGGGGAATGGAAAGAAGATGGGGCTTCTGAGCCTGGCAACAGCCCCAGGTCAATGAATGATGCGCTTCCCCCAGAAGTTCCACACATTTTCTCACAGCCGGGTACAGCCAGCATGCCGGGGTGGGGGTCGGGGAGAAATGTGCCATCTGCTGTCTGTTGCTCAGCTGTTCTGACAGTTCTCGGGGCCAGAGGCTTCTCGACTGAGATCATCCCAGGCTTCCTTCCAGTCCTGGGGTGGGTGAACAGCTGTGCCCCTTTAACTTGGGGCTGGTTGGGATAGCTGGCCTGGGACACAGCCAGAAAAGGGACTCATCCTGTTTCCTAACCGTGAAGGAGGGGTGGGGGGTGCCCTGGATAGGTAGAATCTTCCTCTCCCTGCAGAGAGAGCAGCACAGGGAGGTCCAGAACGTGTTTGCATTGTGTCCTCTGGAGGGGAGGCTGTGGCAACAGTGGGCTTTTCCAGGGACACCTGTGGACAAGTGGTACTAGCTTAATTCAACCCAGACAAATCTTTGGTAAGTGTCTTTGGGGACCAGTGCTTGGCCAGGCCCGGGGACACTCAGATAAGAATTCATGGCCCTTGCCTTGCAGAGCGCCCGATGTAGCTCAGAGTTCCCCACGAACAGCCTGGCACCTACAACTGCACTGGTTTTGCAATAACCCACTGTCATCTCTACCTTCAAGGTTTGTCTGAATTGGACTTTATATTTTTTATGCTTAATTTTGTTTTAAAATAAGATTTATGTCCTGTGAGCAGGAAACCAATATTCACAGAAATAAGTAGAAGGTTGTTGCAAAACCAAGTACAGTGAAAACATTAATCTTTAGCAAGTTACTGCCTCCTATCATGGCTGATGCGTCTTAATTCAATGAGGGTGAGTAGAAGAGAGGTGTTTAAGATAAAGTCGCACCCCCCTGAGACTTACTGCTTGACCAGCTCAGCAGAATGGAGATGGGGAAAGGGAAAACATTTCTCCAGGGTGAGTCACGGGCTTCTAATGTTGGGGCCATGCGTCCATGGATCTGCAAAGTAGTGGCTCTCTTGTCCGGGGCTAAGTAGACAGACCACAAACCTTAGAATGTAGAACATTGCTTCTCCATGACTTATTTTCCTGAGTGTCCACACCAGGTAGATATAAGGTGTCTTTCAGAGAGCCTCTCAGATCGCTGATTTCAAGGGTGCCCCCCAAACTAACTTAAAGGCAAAAAAATAATAATTTGTTTACCTTTGAGGATTTTCTTAAATGTCGTCACACCGAAGGGCCACATACTAACTTGGTGACCCAGGCCTGGCCAATCGCTGCTCCCTCACTCACACCCGAGGGGCAGGGGAGGACAGGTGAGAGACCAGGGCAGACTGGCCACGGAGGCAGGTCATACAGGGCCTGGAGGCCACGAAAGAGCGTTTGGATTTGATTCTAAGAACAGAAAGCCGCTGACACGTTCCAAGATGAGTAACATCTGCTTCGTGTTTTCAAAGGCTCACTCTGGCTGCCGTTGTAAAGGGACCTGGGGATGAGATCAGAATGAGGAAGAGCCATGGTCCACGGGGGAGATGATGGTGGCAAGGGCAGGACAAGGGTGCCGCGGAGATCGGGGGTGGACGGATCAGGTCTGGTTTGAAGGTCCGCAGGGCTTGTTGATGGACTACGAGTGGTGGCAGGGAGAAGCCTAGGTTTTGGCTGAGCAGTCGGGCAGATGGCGGCGCAGGTTAGAGATGGGAACAGTGGGGGAGGAGGAACAGATGGGGGTGCAGAAGGGGGGGTGGACAGTAAGCTGCTCTGCAGACAAGGTCCACCAGCAGTTTCTGGTCCACTGGCTCTTGTGTGGCTGACACCCCAAACCTGGAAACACGAGTTATAGGCTACACCTCATTAAATAAAAATCCTGCTGCTGAGGACAGAGCCTTATGAAGTCACAAGTGAAACTGACAACCACAAGTGGGCGGAGCTTCCCCACGAAACAGCAGAAATGACCAATGGTTGCCAAGTGTTTGTGATGCCCACGACCTGTCCTTTCCCAGGCCCTCTGCCACCTCCCCTCCATTCAGAACGATCACATCCCAATTTTCTCCCAGAAGCTGCTGCGACCAGAACGGGCAGAAGGCAGAGGGAGCACATTACTGCATAATTTTCCTGATTTTTCCATCCAAGGTTCGTTAATGAAATTCCAACACGGCCTCTTCGACATCTGCTTCATTGATACCGGTTGAGGAACCCATTTTGAGCCCTGGTTTCTTGGAGCTAAAACCGGCAACAGCGTTTGATTGTATTTTGTGACATCCCAGAGTCAGGAGCAGCCCCCCGCCCTTTGCCCCATCTTGAGGAAAAGTGGTCTGAGGAGGAGGTCCCGGGGATCCGATGTAATTATTCCAGGTCGAGTTGAAGGCACAGCAATAGTTGGCCACGAGGAAGGGAATCAAATGTCATTGTTTGGGAAACAGTGGAGTCCCTCTGCCCAGGTGTGGCCTCCATTTCTGCGGCTCATCCCCAGGCCTTCCTGTCACCCCCCCGCAACCCCCGGTGGGCACAGAGCTATCCTGGGCAGTGGGACGGCCAGGGCCAGCCTCCCGTGGTTGTTAAAGCTCACAAGCTGATCCGGTGACATTGTAGGCATCCCAGGGACACTCGAGGACCCGACGAGGGCTGCCACGGGAATGCCAGCCTGGCGGGCCCACACCAGTGTTTGGAGGATCCGTGTGTTTTTCCACCAGTGGCCTGAGCTGATGGCCCTCCCCCGCTGCCTGTGGGCCCTGCCCTAGTTCTGAAACTGCCCCTCGTAGTCCCAAACGTGCAGCTTCTCTTCCCCCCCACAAACACCCATGGGTCTCATTTGGAACATTCCCTGGGCCACACGAGATTGCTATATTTATAGGATCTTGAGCTGGGGTTGGAGTTGCGAACTCAGGGTCTTTAGGGCCAGGCTGGGGTCATGGGAATTAGAGACCTGGGCAGAGCAGGACCTGGGGGGCACTAGTGAGGATGCACCCCGTCTAGGGCAGCCCTCACTGCACACTCCCCCTGACTGTCCTCATGCAGAAAGGGGGACAGAAGAGACAGGTCTTCCAACGTTTTCATCACAGCTAGAAGTTTGCTCTGATGCAAAGTCCTTCAATTAAAAAAGTTGATAGCTCATTTACCGGTGTGTGTGTGTGTGTGTGTGTGTGTTTTAATACTTTGGGGGAAGGACCCAAAACAAACTGGTTTGTAGAAAACATTTCGCCTGTAACTGCTGGGCTGTGCTCCACTTGGGAGCTGCAACATTAAAAATGTTAAAACGAGACCATGGATTAAATGCTTACTGTATGCCTGGCACGGACATAGAGGCTTTACATATATTTTCTGAATCAAGAGAACAACCTCCAAAGAGGTGACCATGTTATTCTTCCCATATTGCCGATGAAGAAACTGAGGCACTGGAGCCTTTGCCCAAGGTCACACAGAGAGTAGCAAGGTCAGGACCTAAGGCCAAGACTTCTACCTTGAGAGCCCGTACTCCGACCTCCTTACCATCCTGAGTTTGGTGACTTAGAATATTCTGGAATTATCCTGGAATTTTACAGTTAAAAGAAACCCTATAACTAGAAAGACACGCCATATGTATCTGTAGATGAGGAGAAGGAAGGGATTTACTGAAGACTGAAAATTGCGTGGTGGCAGGGCAGTCCAAAGCTGAGTGTGGGCCTGGGGGTCCAGGCGAGAGCATGTGTCTCTCCCTCTCTCTGATAAAGATAGCTAGACACAGAGATGATAAACCTATCATTACAAACAAAACAAAGCAAACACATCAAGACATCACCTCCTTAGTTATCCACGCGACGCATCGCTCCTGCTCCTCCTCAGAGGGGAGGCGCTGCAGGAATGTGACCTGAGGGGGGCGCTGGGTGCCATTTGCTCACAGCTGATATGAGTCTCCTGGACCCAAGTCTCTGCTGGAAAACTGAGCCTTCATCTTTGAATCTGCAAAGTACCAGACACCCTTTAGGTCCCAGTCCACACTCCCTGCTCTGAACCTGGGTATATGGAGTCAACTCAACTCACGTCCCATCACACCAGGAGAGCATGGTATGCTGGCAAGCATTATTTTTTTTTTTTAAGATTTATTTATTTGGGGGGGCACGTGTGAGCAGGGCTGGGGGGCAGAGGCAGCGAGAGAGGGAGGGAGAATCCCAAGCAGACTCCCCGCTGAGCGCTGAGCCCAGCGCGGGCTGATCCATCTCATGACCATGAGATCATGGAGATCATGACCTGAGCCGAAATCAAGAGTCAGAGGCTCAACTGACTGAGTCACCAAGGCCACCCCCATGTTGGCAAGCATTATTTATTTCGTTATTTGTTTTTTAGAGTTTTAAAGAAGTACATTTATAACTAGCACATCAAATCTGTGGTTTCATTGACAATATTGCTTGGTTTGAGGCTTAAATTTGGAAGAGTGAGTCCATTCAGAGAAACCTATTAAATGGTCGCAAGGGGGTGCATGGAGGTGGCCCAAGTGACAATCGTGAGGGGCTGTGTGAATGGGCACTGCTTGGGACACGCTGAGTATCTGGCAGGTGGGGTGGTTTGGGCACTGAAGTTTAAGTCCCATCACAGCGGTGGGAGGGGACCCTCCCCAGCCCATCAGAGTGACAGAGAAGGGTGAACAGAAAGGTGTCAGAGAAAGGTGACCTCAGCTCCAGCCTGGCCCGGTGGAAATGTTTGGTCATGGAAAGAAATCGGGTCTGTTTTTCTCCACATGTTCCCAGGCTAACATTGGAGAAAACAAATTTTGGTTGGCTGACCTGGCTTCATTTAAAATATTTAAAACTGGCTTCTTTTGCCCTTCATGGCGTGTCTTTCAGGTTTTTACCTCTCATATCTGAGCTGTCCGCATCAGGGCTGGGCTGTGGGAGGAGATTAGATCATATATTTTTGTGTTAATGATGTTGATATATAAAGCTTGGTAGTTACAGCATTTTTAATAAATCAAGTTAGTGTCCCAAGGGGAGGCTTACCACATGCTATTTATGCACAAATGCCTCTATCATTTAAGAGTCTTATTTAAAAGTGTAGTTCGAGAGCAGATTAGCAGAGCTCTTCACAGCTGGCCTATTTGGGCAGGAAGGGGCGCACTGAACAAGCAGACACGCAGAACAGGGACTGGCGGGCGAGAACGCCCAACAGCTAATTGCCTCCCAGATTAGTAGGATGAAAAAGTAGGCGCTTTAAGACCCTGGTTTTGAGTAGATTAAAAATAGTAAACGGTTCCGCAGGCTCTTTGTTTTTTGCCAGCACAGTATTCAGGGCTGCTACCTGCAGGTGAATTATGCACCACGTGGCGGCCTCCTGCTTTCCAGAAGGGTCTGGCCGGTCGGGTGGATGGCCAGCTTTTGTCCGTTTTACCACTAAGGTGCAGGAGGGCAGATCCAGCCTCCATGATGCCCCAGCGAAGCTGCTAGCAAGCAGTGATTGTTCCTGGTTTCTGAGAATCCCATCAGCTGGCTCATCAGGGCTCCGCAAAGCTCTCCCTCCAAAAGCGGCCTCTGATCATCCAATAAGAGGGACCCAGTCTAGGCCCTAAGACTTGGCTTCTTTCCTTCCTGCCTTACGTTGTCTGGACTTTGCCCTCCAAGTCCCAAATGCCCCTTACAGACGATAAAAAACACAAACACGAGACCAAGACCATTTCCAATAATGAGAGGAAACACAGAGAATGCAGGAACAGGCCGATGGGGACAGAAAGGGAATGGGGGAGGTGGTTCACCTTAGATCGGATGCTCAGAGAAGGCTTTTCCAAGGAGGTGACTTTGGGAAGGGACCTGTATGAACTTAGAGAGTCCCTTATAGTGATATCTGAGGGATGCCCTTCAGGCAGAGGGAGCAGCAAGGAGTAAGGGCCCTGAGGCTCGATGAACTTCGTGTACTTGGAAATGAAAAAGGCTCCATGTGGCCAAAATGAAGTGGGCAGGGGCTGGATTCTGCAGGAACTTGTAGACCTGTGTGGGGAGCCTGAACTTGACTCTGAACCTCATGAAGGAGGCATTAAGGAGCTTTTATTGAGTAGGTGACATGGGCTGATATCCACATTAGAAATCTGCTCCCTCTTGTTACCTGGAAGATGGAAGGGGTGATGAGGGTGGGGGAGGAGAATGGGGAGGAGAATGGGGATGGAAGGGGTGACAGGGGAGAGGGGAGATGGAGGGGGGTAAAAGGGATCACAGGGGAGGGGGGGAGGGAGAGGAGAATGAAGAGTCCCAGGGCAGGTGGAGGGGTGGAGGGGGGTCCACAGAGGAGAGGGGAGGGGTGGAGGAGGTCACGAGAGAGGGGGAAGGGGGAGGGGAGTGGAAGGGGTGACAGGGGAAAGTGGGGAGGCAGTCCTGACCAGATATAATAGGGTGTACCTCCTCCTCATACCAGTTATTAGCTCTCTTTACTGAGCCCCAACTATGGAGGAGGCATTCTTCTAAGTCCCCATAACAAATCACCTTATTTGATCCCCAAATAACCCTCTGAGACAGGTACTATTATTATTTCCATTTTATACAAGAGGGGACAGACATGGAGTAATTTACCTAAGGTCTCTTGGTAAGCAAGTGTCACTGTCAGGATTTAAACCAAGGTCATCTTGCTGTCCTCTCCTCCACGGAGCCACAACCAGCTACAATCCAAGTACTGCGGATCCCTATAATTCAACATTCAGGACCCTGGCGTGGCTTTCCCAGTCCTGAGTACAGGAAAAGAGCCAGGTCCTGGTTGCTAAGCAACCTACTTGTTCAATGGATCAGAGGGGCAGAAGGCAGGGCAAAGTAACTGGCGGCCCCAGTTATCACATGATCAAGATCCGACCAATCAGAACATCCCCTTCCCTTGACTACAGTGATTGGCTCAGAGTTGTACATGTGACCCAGGTTGGTCCAGATGGAAGTCAGTCCCGGGACTTTGACATCAGCGTTGGGAGAGGTGCCTTCCTTGGGCTGGAGGGGCCGAGATGGGAGTCCATCCCTGACACTCTAGAAAGTGTCAGGCTGATAGTGAAACTGGTACAGAGGCAAGGCGAGCCAAGAGTTGGGGAAAGAATTCTGACAAAATTCTCAGAGTACCAGGATTGACCTGAGCTCTATAAAGCTAATATAGATTCTCTCTTTCTTTCTTTCTTTCTTTTTTTTGTTTTTTGTTTTTGTTTTTGTTATGCCAGTTTGGTGGATTTTTCTGTCACTTTTACCACCACACATCTTAGCCGGCAGTACCTTTATCTGGGCTGGCTTCCCATTCGAAGCCCCGGACTTGGAACCCCAGGGGAAGGAGGGCCTCTCTTCCCTCTCCTTCCAGCGGACATCCCCAGTCCATTTCCTTTGGACCAACTTGAGCGCACGCCGGTGTCTGACCTGTCACGGTGGCTGGAGGTGGAGCACACAGGGTGGACAGCCTGGAAAGCTGTCAACCCCAGGCACCAGGAGTGTGTGCGCTGGATCGCACGGAGAGAGTGCTGGTCAAGGAAACAGGGCAGTGGGAAAGCACGAGTTAGTCTGGGAGGTGCCGACCATGGGCATCCTGGGCGAGGCCTGGCAGCAGGTGGATCTCCTGAAGGAGGACCTGGGAAGGGTGGGCCGGTGGCAGGATTGGTGGACAGAGGCAAGAGCCGCGTCCCTCCTTCTCTAAGCACCAGCGGTACACACAGAGTCTGGTCCCTGTATGACCCTCCATATTGGGGAGACAGTCATTCTGCCTGGCAGGGAAGAGGTGAGATGGGCCCAGAAGGAGCTGTCTTATGGAGACGGGAGGCCTGGTCCCTGGTCCCCAGCCCTGAGCTGATGGATGCATCATCTTCTCTCACCTGCAGAATGGGAGATGTCAGCCCCTCTCTGGACCTCAGGTGCCCCTTCTGTCAAGTGGGGGGATGGGGAACCTGTCTGGTCCAGAAAGCCTCCAGGCGTCCAGACCAGCCCAGCAGGTTCTACCTTTCTGGGATCTGTATCAGCAATTTCAAGTCTGTGGAAGCCTCAGGAAGTCTCTTGCCTCCTTGTTGGAGGAATGTCATTAGCTGTGCTAGCCTGATTATGGGGGCTGTGTTTGGGGACCTGCTGCGCCCAGAAGAAGGGAGGTCTCAGTGGGGGGAACTGCTAATGTGATGACCTGGCAGCTTTATTAGCATATCTCACCAACAAGCTGCGCACTTAGCACAACAGACAGTGGGAGAGTAAATATCAGCAGTGGGTGCGGGAGGGGTGGAAAGGGGAGCACTCCAGCGGCACTCCAGGGAAGCTTCTGGAAAGAGCGAGGAATAAACAGCAAGAAGCCTCTGCCCCTCCCGGGAGGTGACTGCCTGGGCCACAGGGCCTTACAGAGGAGGCGTTGGTTCTCGTACCCCATGGGCTGCTTGTTCTCTCGCTGAATTTCCAAATGTGAGTCTCCAGGTGCTACTGGAAAAGCCCACTAGGAAGTCTGTGGGCACCTCGGACATAGCATGTCCCCACCTGAGCTCCGATATTCCTCACCTGGAACCTGCTCCTCCTGAAGTTGTCCCCGTCACATCTGATGGCAAGTGCCCAGGATGATGGGAGAGAAAGGCCTCAGCCAAGATGTGAAGGACAAGTTGAGAGTTAAGATGGTGCCCAGAGGAACACATTATCGACAGTATTTGACTGAAACCACCTGCCTAAAGGGGAGGGAGGGGTGAACGGGCAGAGCACTGAGGATTTTGAGGGCAGTGAAACTACCCTGTATGACACTCTAATGCTGGGTACGTGTCATTATGCATCTGTCCAAACCCATAGAACAGACACCACCGCCACGAGTGAGCCCCTAGGGTAAACTATGGTCTCTGGGCGATTGTGATGTGTCCACGCAGGCTCATCAATTGTAACAAATGTGCCACTCTGGTGGGGACGCTGATTGTGAGGGAGGCTGGGCATATAGGGCGCAGGGGGTTTATGGGAACTCTGTGCCTTCCACTCAGTTTTACTGTGAAGCTAAACCTGCTCTGAAACATAAAGTTTATGAAATTCACAGTTATCATCTCCAAGATGAGGTAATGGGACACTACAGGAGATAAAAGAGACTGTAATTTTATCTTTAATTTTCATTGCCTTTTTTAGAAAAAGAACTAAAGACACAAGTAGGATACAGTGTTAATAATTGTCCATTCTGGGTATTTTGATGCATGTGCATTTATTCTCATTCTTTGTACTTGTGTGTCTCGTAACCACTTCTCAAATACAAGCAGGACAAAACAAACAAATGGGCCACCTGTCCAAGCGGAGTCAATTCTTTTCCAGCTGTTTCCTCCAACACCCAGAAGACAGACAGAAGTCTGAAGAAAGGACTGTCTGCATCCAGATAGACGGTCCTCAGAAGTAGAGTCTCCCAGGTCAACCGTGAACTATGCCCAGAGACCCACGGACCCCGGAACTTACCCACGTGAAAAGTACCACCAAAGGAAGATGAGCTTGACTCTTCTGCAAATCACAGAGACCCCAAAAATCTAGAGGGAAATCCCTAGTTTTCTTTTCCTGGTGGCAGCAAAGAAAAGGAGGAGGAGGAGAAGAAGAAGAGGAAGAGGAAGAAGAAGAGGAAGGAGAAGGAGAAGGAGAAGAAGAAGAAGAAGAAGAAGAAGAAGAAGAAGAAGAAGAAGGAGAAGGAGAAGGAGAAGAAGGAAAAGAAGGAGAAGGAGAAGGGGAAGGGGAAGGGGAAGGGGAGGAGGAGGAGGAGGAAGAGGAAGAGGAAGGAGAAGGAGGAGGAGGAGGAGGAGAAGAAGAAGAAGAAAAGAAGAAAAGAAGAAGAAGAAAGAAGAAGAAAGAAGAAGAAAGAAGAAGAAGAAGAAAGAAGAAAGAAGAAGACATGCACAAGAAGAGCCAGGTTCCACAGCCATGTGAGCAAGTCAGTGGGTCCGGAATGCGGAGTAATCACACTGAACCAAGCCCGACAGAACAGCCAGCGTAAATCCCCGGAGAGATGACCCAGAACTGTTCTTGCCAAGTGCTGGACTAGACACTGGGGGATTAGATAGGGTTCTCTTCCTCAAGGGGCCCCAGTCCTGAGGAGACAGCTGTGTCAACAGATCATCTCAGTACTGGTGGTATGGGCCAATCTGTGGAGTGTTCAAAGCCTGGATGGTGAAGACTGTGACCTCCTGGAGGGCAGGGACCGTCACCGTATCCATGAAATCCGTCCATGGGCCTGGCCCCCCAGGGCACGGAGGACACATCTGAGGTGGAAGAGCCTGGTGCAGAAGGCAAAGTAGAGCGGTTTCAGTCCTGGACTCGTGCCTAATTCTGGGACTTGGGGAAAGTAATACTTCTGGGTCTGTTACTTCATTCTTAAGATGAAAATGCTAATAAACAGCATCTGCCCCGTGTGGCTGTGATAGAGAAGATTAAATAATAAATTGATTGCACCTGGTACATAATAGTAAGAAAGAATACCAAAATCATCATTATTATTACTGTTGTTGTTGCTATTATTATAAATGAATGGCGAGTATCTAACTACACCATTGGAAAGCAGAGTAGTTACTTCTTACCTTATACTCTTGATGGAGAGTATGGGGTGGGAGCTACCTCTCAAGGCATTGTGGGGATTTTCCTGCTTTGCAGACTTCAACCCATTTCACAGACTGGAGCATGAAGGTGAGGGGACTGGGACATGGGCATCCTAGGGTGACCCAGCGATGCAGAGGCCAGGATGATGGCCATAAGGAATGACTCCAACGCAGTGCGCTGGCAGCTGGGTGACAAGAAGGAAAGTAAAGAGAAGCCTCACTGCGTGGCCTCCGGCAGGGGCATCCAGCAGAACAGTGTGGTGGCCACCAGTTCTGCCCCTCGAGGTCAGCTCAGGCCACTTCCCAGACCTTCCTGGTGAAAGCATTGCCCGGTTCCGGCCCCCACTGTGTCCCACCGTCAGATACTGAGCCTGAGCTCTAGCTTCCCACCCACGTTCTTGGTTCCCTGGGTCCCTGGCTCATTTGTTTGTTTTGTCCTGCTTATATTTGAGAAGTGGCTACGAGATATACAAGTACAAAGAATGAGAATAAATGCACATGCATCAAAATACCCCGAATGGAACCCTACTGCCCTTGCACGTGCGCAGCACACGGGGACAAGTGGAAGGACCTCAGGCTCCAGAGACCTGTTTGTTGTCATTTATATAATGGTTAGCAGAGACTTAGGCCGGGGAGGTGTCTGGATTCTTGTTTGTGATGTTGAGGGTATGTGCTAACTTTATTTAGGTTGTAATGTCAGTGATTCTGTGATGTTATGAAGGGAGTGATCACTCAGCCCACACTGTGTATGCAAGTTACACACTTTACCTAGTTTTTCTGTCTACGAGGTAAGGCTCATGGCTCCTGCTAAGCTGATAAATTTATGGTCTGTACATCTCTTTCCTCTTCTATGTCTAAGTCTTTGAATTTAATGGGATCTTAAGAAATATAACTTTATATGCTTTAGAACCTTTGTAACCCTTTATATTCCTAGGACCATACAACACTTACATCCTATCTTTAGGTAAAGATAATTAAGTTATATGCTGTTGGATTTTGAGTCGTTGACACGGCTTTGTCTGCCTTGACACCAGAACCTCATTAGGTCATCCTATTATTATTCCTCCTGGAGCTAAAAACTGATTTTTAATTGATGTATTTACATTTACTATTTCTATTCTTTGTTGATACATTTAATGAGTCAATAACATAAGCATGATTGAATAATAAGACAACAGAAATAAACAGAGTATTTCACTTTCTTTTAGAATGTTTTCTGTTAACTTTCTCACTTTGTGTATATTTTTCTAAACACTTTGCTTCTCAGACCCCTTTGAGAATCTGATAAGCTACTGGCCCTCTCTCCAGAAATACACACATAGTTGTCCTGGTTCTTCATCACTCATCACTACTGGGTTGTACTAACTTTCTTGATCTGTACTTCACATTTATTGTGTTGCTATCTTCCAATGTTTAGAGTTTCTCATCAGTTTGTTCATCCTGTCAACCAGTTTTTCTTTCTTTTGGTGTAATAGTTAAATACTCTGACACAGCTTTGAGCACAGTGTGATGGGCACGTGAAGTATTGAACAGCCAACCCCACTCTGGGATCAGAGAAGATTGCAAAAGGACGGTGATGACCTTATAGCTAAAGCCTGAGAGATAACCCAAAGTCTTCCAGGCAGAGTGGGGGGAGGAAAAGACTCCCAGTTAGATGGAACAGCATGTAGAACAGTATGGAAACTTCAGTGACGCTTCAGCGAGAAGGGGCAGGGTAGGTGAGGGGCCCGGGGCGTGGCTGAAGCAGTGGAGGGAAAAGCAGATGTCAGCAAGAACACACCTAAGGAGGCCTCTGCTTGAGCATGTCATCTTGCACACGAACTTGAAGACAGTTTTACCCTGGCGTTGGTCTGCCAGAGTCAAGTCCTGCTTCTGCCACTCACAGCCTGGGTCACTCACTGACCACCCTGTGCCTTGGTTTCCTTATCTATCAGTAGTGAGAATGACTACTGAATTGGGCTTTTTGGAGGGGGGGTTGAGTGAGATCCTGAGCATTAAGGTAGTGGTAATAGTGGCCAGAGTGTGGTAATCGCTTAATAAATGGTAGCTCTTTGATGATCATCGTTATTATTGAAATTAACGAGAGATGGGAGGACTCCAGTCCTGTTTACCTTGGGGTTTCTGGGCTTCATCCTTCAAGGGTGTCCGTTCTTGGGTCGAGGAGGGGATGGAGGCAGGGAGGAAGTATGGGAGGCTCCAGGCCTTGCTTGGATAGACACAGCCAGGGGAGGAGAATTCGTCATCTCTCCCCAGGAGGCCAGAGCCAGGCAGGCCTTGGCAGCATCTAGCTGGTGGCATTTTACCAGCCTTGGAGATTGTGCACGTCTGGGAAAGTAAATGCCACAGGGAATGGTGTGCAGGGAGGCGATAAAGCCTCTCAATATGGGGCGCCTTCTATAATCCCTGTGCACATGCTGTGATCATGCAAAGATCCATGCTCCATCCCCGCAGACCCAAATGGCGCACACAGCCCAGAGCCACACCAGCCCGCGTACGCCCTGCTCGTGCACACACCTGCACACCCCGTGCACACGTACTCTGCTGGAGGATCCCAGCCCCTGGGACTGTTCCCAGACTCTGGGATTGGGGGTCAGGCAGTCTGGCCTCAAAATCGGTGATTCAACACCCTCTATGTGAGGTTGCGTGTATACATGGGGCATTGTGCACACAACTGTTTGAGGAAGTACGTGCACGTGTGTGTGAGATGGTGGGAAAATGCTGTGTGTGTGTGAGGGGGTTGGGTGTGGCTCCACGGGTGTGTGCATTTTGGAGGGTGTATGTGTGGGCAGGCGCACGTGTGCTGTAGGTAGGTTTTGCACACACAGGTAAATGTGCTCACACGTGTGTATCTACCAGTGTCCCTGTGGGTGTGTGCTTACTCAGACACACGTACACACATTTGGGGACGAGGTGTGGGTTTGCACCCAGACGTGATGGA